>NC_080193.1:112339367-112642397 GCF_030028045.1 Hippopotamus amphibius kiboko
GGACTATACTTCACTGGAAAGGCAGTCTTCAGTTCAATGGCCAGGCAGTACTGAGAATGGGGGCATTCTCAGAGCCTCTGACACTGCCTCGGCCCAAAAGGTGGATAAACTCCCAAAATATTAAGTCACTGATATTGAGTGCTTCAAGACTTCAAAGTGTATCTTCTTTTGATATTATCCACTTTCTTATCATTAATTAAGGAAAAGTGTAGTTATCCTGAAGGCCACTGGATTTCGGTCTGCTTTTATGAAGACTTTATCCAACCCTGTTTTTAAGAAATCAAACTATTAAACATACACTGTTTGTAAATACTTCATAAATCCCCACTTTTGTCTTAAACTTCGCAATTTCAACATTCATATTGGTCCAACTGATGCTGGACTCAATGGTAGAAAACAGTTTACCTGGAGGGATGGAAAGTAAGCCAGCCATCCACAAACAAAGCCACGGCCCTGGGAGCTGTGCTTTCTAGATCTGAACCTGGACATTCCATCTTTCCACTACAGCGTCCCATTCCCACAACCTGTGAGCTTTTAAATCGAACTGGAACTAACCATTGCTGGACTTCTTTAATTCACCATTTTCAAAATGTGCTCTGCAGAAACTAGTCCACAGAGGTGCATGATAAAAAGGGTTCCGTGGTCAGCTATTTTCCTAAACTATTAAATCCCTTTCTTGGAGATTCATGTGCATATGAAATGCTCTGTAAGGTTCTGCAGTACAGGAACTCAACCAGCTGAGCACATCCCCCAAATTTAACTACTACTTACTGTTATTGCTGAGATCTCTCCAAAACCCCTTACTCTCATTCTTTCAATCCATTAGCTTCCCTTCGGGCTACCCGTTACTACTCTTGCCCAGCCTGCACTCTGTCAGTCTCCTACTAACCCCAAGCCCAGAACAGTTTTCTCAATGTGGGTGGGGGTGGAGGGGTGGGAGTTTAACAGAATCACCTAGAATGTTTTAAAGTATATGTAAGCATCTCTCCTCCCATTTCTAGTCGTCCTATTCCCACACCTCAATTTGACACATTTTAGGGAATACAATATTTTGAAAAAAGTCTCCAGGTGATTTTTTTTTTTTTTTTTTTTTTTTTTTTTGAGAGAGAACGTACACTGTATTCGAAACCATTCAGAATTCCTCTTGGATACTTTTGAGTTATCAGGCATCAGCTTTAAAGAGGCAGGCAAAATGAAAATGTTGTTGGCGTTTCAAAACCCAACCAACGTGTTCTAATGATAGCAAGAGCAGAGTGAGTGAGTTATAAAAATACATCGAATGCCATATTCTCTCCAAAGCCCTTTCATGAAACTTCTAGGGTGAATTAGCCATTGTGCACCATCTATTCCAGGTGATTTTGATATACACTCTTCTGGGTTATGAACCACTGTTCCAGGTGCCCTTAACTTTTTAAAATTGGATCAGTTTGGAATTCTCAATTCCCTTGTGCTCTTGGGCCCACATAAAAACACAATGGGGGCTATTACAAATTATTCTCCTTATTTCCAACTGGTCTCTCATCACTGCTTGTCAAATTTTTTTCTTATTGGTTCCCTTTTACACTTTATTCAGGCCTTTAATACCAATGGTGACCCCCAAAACAGATGACCCTAACCACAACTTTAATAAGATGACAAATTGTTCTCACCTGTCCTTCCTTTCGTATGCAAAATACCGGCTTCCTATTCTCTCTTCCTTTTCCTCCTTTACTGGTTCCCTTATCTTTACCTTAATGCAGACACAAGCATCCTATCTTGAAAAATCAATATGTAACCCCATTGTTACCCTGTCAGTGCACACCTTCTGAAAGTAGTTTATATTTTTAATTCCCTGCAAATTACCTTCACACCCACTATTACCTCTCAGTAGTACTCGCAAAAGCTCCCGCAGCGTTCCTTAGCCCTGATCCTTTCTGACCTCTCCGACGTGCCCCGCCCTCACTCCTTGTCTTCCGTGCTGCTGATTACCAGGGTCTCCCTCCTGGTGGCTGCTTTGCAGAGTCATTTCCCACTTTCCACTGCCTGATAATACCCCCAAGGCAGTCTCCGTACTTCTTGTTTCTCAGCGTAATTTCCCTCAAAGGTTTCATATATCCCTTTGGGCAGAATGACTTCCCAATCTGCATCTTTAATCTAAGTCTTTGTTCCTAAATCTTAATTCTACAGCTCCACGTGATCGTCATGCTGTCATTTCAAACTCAAAAATAGCAAACCTCTCTGCACCCCTGATGGCTCCCCACCTGGCCTCCAAAAGTCCACATCCACCGGCCTACTTGACGTTGCCTCTAGGATGTTTAATACGCATCTCAGACTCAGGCTCTGAATAGAATTTGATTTCCATCACCTTCCCTCACCCCAGGTTAGCTCCTCTTCCAGAGTCCCTCATTTTGGGATGACACTACAATGTATCCAGGTGCTCGGGCCAAAAACGGAGTCATGATCCGGGGCTGCTGTATTTGGTGGCACAGACTAAGCCCCCACAAGGATGCCTGGCCAGGCAGGGGCACTCAGCTCGTGCGCCTCTCGCCTAGCTATGGTGCCCGGTGCCCAGGTATGTCTGTGGGAGGAAGGGAACTCTCTTCACAGAAATGTGCCGAGAGGATCTGCTTACACCGAGGCAGAACTAGCTTTTTCTACTTCACACAAACCGGCCACATAGAGCCTGGGGGTATTCCTGTATTCTGTTTCACACAACCCACGTCTAGCTCAACGTTGCTCCACCTCCCCGCCAGGTACCGCCTCCATCACGATTACCCTAGGCTCACCACCTTATCTGACCTGGAGGAAAGCCTCCTAACCGTAACACTTGTTCAACTCTGCGGCCACCGGGATCTTTTTTCTTTTGTTAACAAGACTTTAGAGAGAATTTATTAAATTAACAAAGATCACAGTATACTAATGAAGAGGATAATTAGCTAAGAAACAATAGAAAAGACAGAGGCTCAAACATCACCGAATTGGGGAAGCACCTACATCCAGATCCAAACAGCGCTGGGAAGTCAGTCCCGTGACAGCAATCTCAAACCCCAACCGGAAAGGGGTCCCGGGCACTGCGTCCACTCCACGGGGGAGACTTCAGATTGGAGTTCTGGGGGCTCCTGCTTATAAGTCCAGGCCGCAAACTGATACCATCAGTTTGCGTGTAAAAATGCAGCTCTGGATTCACTTTAACAATGTTGTTGGTTTCATCATGTGAGTCACAAGATTCTTCAGACCCTGGGGGTCTCACGGGGATCTTTTTGGAAACATAGATTGTGGCACTCCCAGTGACTTCCTGTCAACCCTAGGATAAAGTCCAAACTCTTCACCACGGCTTTCAGGACACTAAATGCTCTATTCCCTGGTTACGCCGTGCATCTCATTCCCTACCGCTCTGCCCCTTGCAGCTCTCTCCAGCCAGCTGTCTTCTTGCTGGTCCTTAGGGCACTCAGGGCCTGCACTTGCTGTGCTGCTGCCTGGGATGCTCTTTCCCCAGGTAGTGAGGAGGCGCCACTCCTTACTTCATTCAGGTCTCTACTCAAATGTTACCTCACTGACTCTAAAACACTGCCCCCCTTTTCATCATTCCTTATCCCTTTCCCTGCTTTTCTCTTCAGAGGACTTATTATTATCTGAACATACATACATACACACACGTTTCCTGTCTCCCCCACTAGCCCCATATGGGCAGAGACCTTGTCTTTTCTCCACTATAACCCCAGTGCCTACTGCACATAAGTACTCATTACATATACGCTGACTCAAATCAACACACTGTGCAAGTTAAACTCACAATGTTATATGTCAATTCTATTTCAATTAAAAAAGTGCTGACAGACTAAATGAATATTTTCTCCCAAAGCATCAAATATTCAAACTGCTACCACCATTTGGGGATTAAACTGTAAGCATTATTAATTCTTCTACCTCCCTTGACTTTTACTTCTTCAAATATCATTACCACATTTATTCAATCCTCCTAATTGGTGCCTCCGCTTCTAGTCCTTCTTCCACCCTCTAAAACGTTCCCACATGTGTCTAATCTCCTCCTCAAAACATTACTGTGACAACTAAAGGTTTCTCAGAAAGGGAGTATCCAACCCCGCCCCCCCCCCCAAAAAAAACACCTCCCCAAGTCATTCCTGATAAAATTTAAGTTCATTAGCCTTGCTTTCGGGATTCTTCAGTGTAGTTAGCTTTGTCTCTCTCAACCTCAACACAGTAAAGCTGGTCTCTTCAGTTTTAACAACTTTACCCTTGTTTTTATCGTAGTGCCTATGCTCCTTTCTTTGGAACACCTAGATTCCTAATCAAATCCTTCCCTTCCCCCAAGCATCCCATCCAGCATTCACTATCCATGTAGCTTGTTGCCAGTGCCCACATAGTGCTCTGTGATAGCATGTACCAAGGAGTCATCAATTAGATACCTTCCGCTCCTACTAAACCACAGCACATACTATTTATTTCCTGAAAGCATCTTTTCTCCACCCGTTTTTCACTGCAATTATTTTATTTTTATTTCTTGGGGTTTGCCAGCATGTCAAAAGAACCTTTATTCTGTGTATAACAGCCACTTATGCTCTCATGCTTTCTTGCCAGATGCCTTTGGAGCAGGTGCTTTCTGGGCTGGAGCTTTCTGACCCTTCTGAGCTTTTGGAGGAGGTGCTGCCTTCTGGCCTGCAGCTTTCTGGGCGGGAACCTTCTGAGCTGGCGCTTTCTTACCCTCAGTGGTCATCTTTTTTGCTGGAACCTTTGCAGCAGCTGCCGCAGCTAACCCCTCAGCAGCAGGTGCGTTCTTGGGAGAAGCTTTCAGGAGAGCTGCCTTTTGAAGTTTCTTAACTTCAAGCTTGACTAGTCTCTTCCTCATTTTCCTTGCCTTCATGACTTCATAACGATCAAAATCTGTCATCCTGGCTTTCTTTTCCCTGGCTTCAATCTTCTTGGCCCACCTTATGGCTGCCCACTTTGCACTGATACCTGCCTTCTCCCAGGCTTCTCAGACATACTTCTGGCGGGCACTGTGTGGGACCCTGAGGATGAAGTCAGTGAGCTGCATGCACTGCAGTTATTCTTAATCCCCTCTCTGTGAGCTCTACGCCAATCTCTTAAATCAGAAATCATCTCTTAAATAGATGGCTAGTGGCAAGCTGCAGCATAGCACAGAGATCAACACCATGCTTAGGGATGACCTAGACACGTGGGATAGGGAGGGTGGGAGGAGGGAGGCTCAAGAGGGAGAGGATATGGGGATATATGTATAAATACAGCTGGTTCACTTTGTTGTACAGCAGACACTGGCACAACAGTGTAAAGCTATTATACTCTAATAAAGATCTGAAGAATAAAAAAGCTAAAAAAAAAGTCATCTTTTTCTATTACATTTGCCTCACTGTGGCACTATCACATATGGTATATTTACTTGTGTTTCTTATCTCCCCCACTACTGAAGAGAAATCCAGAACTCCGATGTTCATACCACTGATATATTAACTACCCATAGTTCTCACTCTTTAAATTATATTCTCCTTCTAAGCAATAAATCAACCTATTTATTGCAAATCAACTTACGCATGAACTACATCCCTTTTTAAAATTCTGAATTTAGACCAAGCAAGTTTGAAGATATTTTATTATATATAGTATGTACCACTCAGTCATTTACTTATTCAATATTTCCAAAGCTCTAAAAGAAAATTCCTTATTAATGAGACCCAAGAAAGGCTGATTTTAGAGTATGATCAATTGCTTGAGGGTATACTACTAACACTTTATTCACAAGCATATTTCAGCTCCAAGAGAAATAGGAGTGTCACTCACTCCAAGACAGAAAAACACTAGGAGGCAGTACATGCACAAAGCACCTTAAAGCTAAAATTACAAATGCCTCTTTACTCTAGCAAATAGCCACCTATATTTTTAAGGTTTGCATAAATCAAGAAATGAGCTATGAGTAGAATGCCAAGAAAGACAATGGAGCAGTTTAAGTTTTGAGGCAGCGGATGGAGTGTTATTTCACTTAGGGACAGTCCACTTCGTGGTCTGTTAAGAGTTCCATAAATAGGCCTCAAACTGACACACCCTCTCGAATGACTACTGACAAACCAAACAGAAAGAGGAGGACAACCTGTAAGAGGACTCGTGCAACTCCAAGCCAACTGTTGTAAAGGATGTAGGTGTGCTAACCATTGATCAAGCCTCATTCTCCTAATTTCCCAATGGATACTTGAGTTATGTTAATTTTAAAATACCTCTCAAGAAAGCTAGGGTCCAGAAAACAGTGAGTTAACTCACAGTAACTGCCAGAGGCATGGAACCTGTGTTTTGATGAATCATTCCTCAGTATAAAGAAAGAGAGCTTATACTACAGAACAGTAACCCATATAAATGCAGGCCTCTGATGTTTAATGTGTGTCTCCCCCTAGCAAAAAGAAACTGCACTTGGGCAGTTAGCCACTAAAAATTTATAAACTAAATGTTAAGTTCTCCTTTCATGTTGCAGATTCTCCAGTACTGCTAGACTTTCCTTATCAAATATCTTTATCAGAACCAGACAACCTTATCTTAGTTTATTTGTACAAGGTTATGACAACAGTGGAACAAAAATGTTACAGTTCACCTAAGTTCATTTAACACTGGCACGCTTGGCATATCAAAATCATACTTTTTTTCACAAAAAAGCTAGAAGCAGTTATAGATTCTACTAATTTTACAAGTCTAAAACATGACATTCCTCTCTCCAATCCTATCATTCTATTTATCTTGAGCATGTTTAAAAGTAGAATTGTGTAGCTTTTGTGCCTTCCTCCCAAATACCGTAATTCTGTACACGCAGAAATTACTAGAATTACATAAGCACATTACTTTGTATTTACATAGTGAATGACCTTGAAAAATTCAACATAAAAAATTATAACTGTTTTTAAACATCTCTGACAGGCTTGTTGTAAAATATAATTATACGTATACTTAATTTATTAGTGCCACTAAGGTTAAAGGCCTTGGCTCAAGATCGTACAGCATGAATTAGTAATATAGCTAGGATACATTCCTAACTGTACTATTAGACCATGATGATGTGAGTCCTTAATAGATCTCAGACTGCTATCCAAAGGATAGAAGTAAACTAAAAGACCAAATACCAATTTAGCTTTAATCCATAAAGATCCTTTGCTAAATAAGTGTTGGAAGGAAGGAAGGAAAGATGGGAGGACAGGAGTGGAGAAGGAAGAGGAGGCGAGAGATGAGGATGGGGGCGGGGGGGAGGGAAGATGGATACATTGGCTTGACACTACTCCAAGTGTTTTATTTCCAACCCTATTACCAACTGCAAAACCGTGGTTGCCCTTGTTTTTCACTAGTGTCTGTCTTCACACGAAGACTAATTCGCCCTTTCGGAAAGGCTTTAATGAAAAAAAGCAGGTAGCTGAAAATCCATCCTTCTGTTTCTACCACGTCGTTTGACGTAAGCTGCTCTCTCATTTCCAGCTCACTACAGTATCTGTTGCTGTGGAACAGATACTCTTCTCCATCTGTTAAATAAACCATCATCACTCCAGATCCAATTTTGTTTTAAAAGCTTACCTCCAACTTGGCCTTTTATAGCCTTTAAATGAAAATAAATTTTCAGCCTTCTTTGATAAATATTTTTCTTAAGGTTAGGTTTTTAAAAATATAAGCCTGCTATAGTGTAGCTAAAGAAAAACTTTAACTTTCCAGCAAATGTAAATTAATCACTTGCCAACAAGGTTAGAAACATAAACCTGTACAACGTGTATGTGATCAAAGGTATTCTCTCTTTCTCTTACTACTGAGTTTAACATTCGGATGGATGGGTAAAACAGTTATGATTAGACAGTCTGAGTATGAGGCTACATGTTCCTAAAGCTTTCCAATGACTTATTCAGATACAATTATTAATATATAGTTGGCCTTCCATATCCGTGGGTTCCACATATGTGGATACAGAGGGCTGACTGTAAGGGACTTGGGCATCCTCAGATTTTAATATCTGTGGTGGGATAAGAAGGGATTCTGGAACCAGTCTCCGAGGATACTGAGGGATGACTCTTACTATATGCAGACAAAACTAATCCAACCGACATGATCAGAGGATTACAGAAAATCCTTTATAGGAAAAACAGTTCAGCAATTTCATGACCACATTTCCAAATTTCTACACAAATGCAGGAGGTCCTCATACTATAATCTTAGTGGAGAAGAGTACATTGAACAGTAAATTTTACTCTAAAAAAGAGTATAGAAATTTCACTTACAAAATACGACCCCACAATGACAGCTCCAAACACTGCATTTTGCTCGTGGTCAGCTAAGGGATAAACTCCCTTAGGCATCCCATTTTCAAAATTTCTCAATGAACAGATTCATTTGAAATAAACTTACTCTTAAACTAAGAAGCCATAATTATATCAAAGAAATCTAATAACCCATGAGGACAATTAGGATTATATATTATTTACAACAAACAGCTAATATGTAGCCCCTACTCTCCCTCAGCTGAAATAAGTGCTGTCAGTGTTGCTGTCCCTGTTAGGTTTCAGAGGAACTTGAGCAAGGTCATAGTGCTGCTGAGTGGCAGAATGCGGGCTCAGGCCCAGTCCGCCTGACGCCAGGGCCAGTGTTCTCTCAAGCTCTACTCAGTACGTAACTACCAGGCCAAGAGATTCCTAACGAAACCTGAGATGAGATCGCCTCAGCAATATGGTACCAAGGCTAAAATATGTCGTGCTAGAAAACAAAAGAACAGCAACTAAGAAACAATTTACAGCGAAATCAGAGATACCAATTTTCTATTGAGGTGCTTTTTTTTTAAATTGAAGAGAAAATAAGGGAACAAATCATTCAACTCAGCATATCAATGTCAAAAAGGAAAAAAAAAGACGGTATCTTCATTCTTTAAGTATCTAAAAATGAAATTTGAGTTTTGGGTTAATGTGAATAGAGCAAGTATGACTGCTGCAGCACTGGCAGCCAATAAACAACTTCTTATCTCAGGGGCTCATATTATTCTGGTAAATGCCAATGAATGGTCTAAAAAGATACCAATGGGCTTGCAAGCAACCCTCGTTTTATATCCAAGTATGAAAGTCGCTAACAACGAATCTTTGTGTGGGCTGTTTACAAAGAGCACTCCAATTAAGAAGCAAGCAGCAAACAGAAGAACAGAAATGAGCATGGCAAAGGCAAGCTACTTCTCTGAAGAACAAAGGTGCATTTTGCATGTGGCAGACCTAAGAGTATTTGCACTGCACTGACAACTATCAAAGTTTTATTTATACTCACTATCTTCCTGGCTCTCTTCCTCCCTTATACAAATAAATATTTATAAAACTCCACGAAAATTAGTTAATATTCATCAGCGTTCGGGTAGAGAACACGGCGCCACACTTCTGGCATGATAAAGTGTCATGCTTATTTACAATTATTATTAACTAAAAAGACAAGTACATAAAACCCCAAATGTCAAAGAAACTAAAAGCAAAGTATAAGACAAGAAATTGGTCACCAAATGCTTGTACATATTACTTTAAAAAAAAATCAGGGTCAGGGCCACTGGAATCAAGATGCTACACTGCATGATATAAATTAAAAATAAGGAGATACAAACAAGTTCCCTGAAAGAGATAGGGTTCTCCTTCCGATGAGAAACAAAACAAAATTTTGGCAGCAACAGAGACAGAATTATTTCAATTTAAAGGACCTGTCTTTCCTGTGCATGCCCTGAATACTGCTACCACACAAAGCAAGGCATCTGTATATGACTACTCTATAGTTATTTCAACCACAATACATCCTTACTGATTGCTTCTAGGAAAAAAAAAAAATCCCTCATTTCCACGGGTCTCCAGAGAGCCATACTTAACTCTCTACATTCTTTAATGTTCATTTCACAGTTCTACTGTGAAAAGTCCAACATGTGCTTTATGGACAACACACAGAACAGGTACATTAACAATATCTGTTTCTCTAGTGCTATGTAGTTTTCAAAACACTTTCACAGACGTTCTAATTTGCTAACTATTCAAGTTATGAAAGCATGTTCCTCCAGCATATAAGCTGCTGGAGAATAGGATATTTTTAAGACCCTCAAAAGTAAAGCAATTTAACATCTGATATATAATTAGGCCTTATCATGAGACTGCTTCTTACACCTATCTGTATTTAAACATTTATAATTCTTATCAGTAATACTTTATTCTGCGAAGCAAGGAGCATGGACATAAAATTACTCTCAGAATTCACTTGTTAGTGTAATGTATATTAGTTGAAATTCTTTAAGCAGAACCAAATTCTAAAAGGAAAAAGACCTTTGAGGTCTAAAAACATGCCTTCTACGTAGGAAGGGTCTAAAGTAGATTCGAAAGCCTACTGTTAAAATCAATTTCTGGTAAATGTTCTAAAATCCCCTGCCTGATGTTCTGCAGCTCCTACACCCAAATTTGAGATGCAGTCATAGGATATGGGGTGGGGTGGGGTGGGGTGGGAGTGGGAGGTACCAGAGAAGAGACTGCCATCACTATAAATCTGTGGTTAGAAACCTCAAGAGTATTCTAACAATGTCACCATGTTTCCCTCGGCTCTCTCTCTCCAAGAACAAACTTTTCTTACCTTCTCTATGTTTTGAAACCTGACTCACTCCAAGCTAACTCATTCTTAGCAGAAAGCCTTCTTTCATATTCTTCAGGAAAATGGAAACCAATGGACAGAAACTCTCTCAACCTCCTTCTACCATGTCTGCAACCTACCTACCTGCCTGCCTGCCTCTTAATGACCTACTTTATTGGAGGAGACGCTCTTCCTTCCACCAAACCTAACCTTCCACTTGTGCTGAGAGCTCCAACTCTTTCCAGGGATCTCACTTTATTGGACTTTTCCTCTTTTGTATCTACTTCAAGCTTTCCTTCTTTACTTTCTATCAGCTGCCAAACCTGCTCTACTCCAAATAGTTCTGACCTTTAAATCTCAACGCCAATAAAATATTCTTAAAAGGTAGGAAGTTACCAACGTGGGCTGACCAATGTTTTATTTTCTGAGTGCAAACAATAAAAACAATTCTACTATCTACTATTATCATTTACTAAATAAAAAGACATTTTAACACCAAAAGAAAGAAAATTAGGAAGGACATGTAAATGGACACTCATCTTACTCAACACTTACCTGCTTTGGTACAGATGACTGCTCAAAACTTCTTAAAATACTCTTTGACTTCTGATACTACACTATGCTGGACTTTTTCTCTGGCCACTTTCCCCAAATGGGAGCTCTACTACTCTATCTTACTTTTAAAATAGAAGTTCCTTAGGGTTCCTTCTCATTTCACACTGTCTCCTGGAGCAATCTCTCACACCTCCCCACAGCTCTGAATCTACTCTTCCATGCTGATCACTCGCAAAATTCCACCTTCAGCTTAGACCACTGTCCTGAATTCTAGGCCTGTTATCTGATGCTTACTGAACACCACTACTTGGATATCTCACAAATACAGACATGCCAAAAGGACGTTCGCTTTCACACACTGCTAACTGCCTAACCATTATCCATTTCCTACCCAGTTAGATGGACTAAGAGAATCTCTATCTGTTAGGGGTAGCAATGAGCCCAATTAAAAAACAGCTCCTTAGATTCCCCTACATCTAGTCTGGCCAGTGAGTGTCAGATGAGTTTCTGGGAAACATCTTTTACCTGATATAGGTGTCACTCTTTCCTTTCTTCTTCTACTTTGACCATACAAGTGATGCCAAAAGTGAAACACCTATCTGGTAACTATAAGGTGACAGGCATGAGGTCCACACACTAAGGTTGGTCAGAGCAGAAGCATACCTTACTGATGGCACTAGTCCTGGAACGTCTACCCCCAGACTTGTTATATTAGAAAAAAAAAACCATTTGTCTAAACTACTGTTAATCAACCTCCTGATATCTACAGTCAAAAAAATCCTTAATCATTACAATCAAAATTATTTCTGTACTCCCAAAGTTTGCAGAAGCAAACTGCCCTATTGCTCCTACTAAAAACCTGGTAGTCAACTTGATATCTCATTCTTTTTCACCCATCAAATACTATCAAGTGCTGTTAATTCCATTTCTTAAACACATATCTACTTTTTCCACCTCTAATACCCTATTTTAAGCTACTACCACATCTCATTTCAGGCCCAAAACTTCAACTTTTGTCTCCTTCTAATCTGTTCTGCACAGAGCAGTGTTTAAAAACCAAATCATGTCATTCCTCTTAAGTCTTCAAGTTTCCAAATGCACTTTGAATAGCCCAGAACTCCTAACATGGCATGTAAAACACACGTAAATGTTTGCCAAACTGTGTTCAGAGGACTACCTGCAGCAGAGACACCTGCGGTGCTTATTAAGAATGCAGATTTTAAAACCAATCTTTGGGGTTGGGCTTTAGGAATCTCCATTTTAAAATTAGGACATTAACAGTTTGGATGCACATTAAAATATGAGAAGGCCTACCCTACATAATGTGATCTTATCTCTAAGACTCATCTAGGGCCAATCTCCATTCACCATGCCTCACCACATTTGCTTTCTTTCACCTTCTGAAGTGTACTGAACTCCTTTCTGTCCTGAGGCCTTTAAAACCAGACTATCCTATTAATCCTATTCTACCCTTCCTCTAACGCATTCTAAACTTAACTATCACCTTTCATGGAAAACTATCCATACCTAGTCATCCAGGTAAAATGAGGTCTTCGTGTTACACCCTCTCCTAGCGCTCTACTCTGTACTGTCCTTTATTACCATCATATTTGACTAGTTTTTTTTTAAAAGATAAAATATTAAAGATACAGCTATTGCCCCTGCATCCACTCCATTTCCTCCCAGAGGTAAGCTTTACTGAAGACTGGAGTGCATGTTCTTATACTTTTAACTACACTGTATATTTGTCTCAAAATTTGTTACGGATATGTAAGAAGTGTCATACAGTATATATCATTTTACCTCCTTTACAGCAGTTAAAAGGAACTAGATTTACATGTATCAGTATGAACAAATTACTTATCACCATTTAATTATTTTAGTAATGATTTATTCAGTAATCTGCATCCTCCTCTAGACTGTAAATACCAAGAGCTGAATCAAAGTTGTGTCATTAACCACTGCATACATTAAGCATTCTGCAGTTTCTGGCACATTATAGGCAATAAATAAACACTGGTTGAATGAAGAACTAACTCATGAATGAATAATGAACAAGATAATGCTACAGTTAGTTTATATAAAACCTGAGCTACTCCGTCGAATTGGCCAAATATCTTGAACTAATTCTGTTACGTGCTGTTTAAACAGAAAATAATACATACTGAGGGATAATTGGTTCTTAATAGAAAGAAAAGTAATTTTAGAGGCTATATATATTCATTTATATAAAGGGATCTAATATTGGACATTGGTGAGATAGCATCAGAAAACAGGAGAAAACACACACGAGGAAAACAAAATTCATGGCACATAGAAGGGATGAAAAATTGTTTGGTGAATTAAGTAAAACAGGGACTAACAATACTGAAGAGGAAACCTAGAGACCAGAAAAGTCTTAGCCACTTTCTTACAGCCAAATAAGTGGGGAAGCAACTTCACAGAAAGAATGGACTATATGACCACTTTTGTACTGTACTACATTATTATAAAACCAATTCTGGAAGAAAAGAACAGATGGAAAATGCATACATTTACTGCTCACCTGCCAGAATAAGGGCATTCAGAAAGGCAGAAGTTATCTTTTAAATAGAATTTAATAGCAGAACTGTTTCTTCATAGTCTAGTATACATGGTATATTTTTTGTGACTTCTGCTTATATTTAACATTGTCATTAAACTAAACATCAAATGTATAGAAGGACAGTTGTAAATGGATGCAAATGAGGATAGAATATTTCATCTCTTCATCACTGAATCATTCTAGTTCTGTTGGTTTCCAAAAAAATTTTTATACTAAAAACAAGCACAGATGTGAACAAAGATACGTTCACTTTTGGATAATGAAGTTCCAGATCATAGAACTGTTACACATAAATAGGATTACTGAAAACCCCTAACTTTGAGCTCTGTGAAAAGTCAGGATTTATAAAGATTTTAATAGACTGAGTTTATCTAATAGACATGTAGAGGAGACAAACAAAAGGATTGAAAAATCTACCTTCTGAATGTGGAAGAAGAACTCTACCAAACTCATTTTACAAGGCCACCATCACCCTGATACCAAAACCAGACAGATGTGACACACAAAAAAGAAAACCCCACGTTAATATCCCTGATGAACATAGATGCAAAAATCCTCAACAAAATATTACCAAAGCAAATTCAGGAATTCATTAAAAGGATCACACACCCATGATCAAGTAGGATTTATTGCAGGGATGCAAGGATGGTTCAACAGCCACAAATCAGTCAATATGTTACACCAAATTAACAAAATGAAGGATAAAAATCATACGATTACCTCAATAGATGCAGAAAAAGCATCTGACAAAATTCAACATCCATTTAAGAAAAAAACTCTCAACAAAGTACATATAGAGAGAATGTACCTCAACATAATATAAGGCCACATATGACAAGTCCACAGCTAACACCACACTCAACAGTGAAAAGCTGAAAGCTTCCCTTCTAAGATCAGGAAGAAAATAAGGATATTTTTCACCATTTTTACTCAACATAGTTTTGGAAACCCTAGATAAAGCAATTAGACAAGAAAAAGAAATAAAAGAAATCCAAATTGGAGAGGAAAAAGGAAAACTGTCACCATTTGCAGATGACATGATATATAGAAAACCTTAAAGGCTCCATCAAAAAACTATTAGAATAAATGAATTCAGTAAAGTTGTAGGACACAAAATCAGTATACAAAAGTCTGTTGCATTTCTATACACTTACAACAAACTATCAAAAAAGAGAAATTAAGAAAGCAATCTCATTTGCAATTGCATCAAATAGAATAAAACACCTAGGAATAAATTTAACCAAGGAGGTGAAAGACCTGTATTGAAAACTACAAGACATTAATTAAAGAAACTGAAGACAACACAAATAAAAAAACATTTCATGTTGATGGACTGGAATACTGTTAAAATGTCCACACTGCCCAAAGTAATATACAGAATTCAATGCAGTTCCTATAAAAATTACAACAAATACAAAATTCTGTATTTTTCACAGAAATAGAAAAAAAGATTCTAAAATTTGTATAGAACCACAAAAGACCCCAAATAACCAGAGCAATCCTGAGAAATAAAAACAAAGCTGGAGGCATCACACTCCCTGATGTCAAATCACATTACAAAGCTACAGTAATTAAAACAGATGGTACTGGCATAAAAACAGATACAGATATCAATGCACCAGAACAGAACCCAGATATAAACCCACACATAAACAGTCAATTAACTTACAACAAAGGAGCCAAAAACATACAATGGAGAAAGGACAGTCTCTTCAATAAATAGTGTTGGGAAAACTGGACAGCCACATGCAAAAAAATGAAACTGATGGGAGGGGGCGGGGGGTGAAAGGGAAGCTGAGATGAAGCGAGAGAGTAGCACAGACATATATATACTACCAACTGTAAAATAGATAGTCAGTGGGAAGTTGTTGTATAACAAAGGGAGTCCAACTCGAGGATGGAAGATGCCTTAGAGGACTGGGGCGGGGAGGGTGGGGGTCTCGAGGTGGGGGGAGTCAAGGAAGGGAGGGAATACGGGGATATGTGTATAAAAACAGATGATTGAACTTGGTGTACCCCCAAAAAGATAATAAAAAATAAATTAAAAAAAAATGAAACTGAACTATCATATATCATGCACAAAAATTAACTCAAAATGGATCAAAAACTTGAACCTAAGACCTAAAATCATAAAACTTCTAGAAAAAAACATAAGCAGTAAGCTCCCTGACATAGGTCTTGCAATGATTTTTTTGAATCTGACACCAAAAGCAAAAGCAAAAATAAACAGGCAAGACTACATCAAACTAAAAAGCTTCTATACAGAAAAGGAAACCGTCAACAAAATGAAAAGGCAACCTACTTAATGGGAGAAAATATTTGCAAATCATGTCTGATAAGGGGCTAATATCCAAATTATGTAAAGAATTCATACAACTCAATAGCACCAAAAAAAGTCCAATTAAGAATGAGATCTAAATAGACATTTTTCCAAAGACATTCATATGGCCAATAGTATATGAAAATATGTTCTACCATCATTATCAGGGAAATGCAAACCAAAACCACAATGAGCTATCACACCTGTTAGGTTGGCTATTTTTAAAAAGACTAGAAACAACAGGTGCTGGTGATGCAGGGAAAAGGGAACCTTTGGGCATTATTGATGGTAATGTAAATTGGCACAGCCACTATGGAAAACAGTAAAGAGGTTACTCAAAAAATTAAAAGTAGAATTACCATATGATCCAGCAATTCCATTACTGGGTATTTATTGAAGAAAATGAAAACACTAACTTGAAAAGATATATGCACCCCCATTTTCACTGCAGCATCATTTACAACAGCCAACATACATAAAAAAACTAGCGTCCATCAATGGATGAATGGATTGTGACACACACACACATGGGAATATTACTGAGCCATAAAAAAGAACGAAATCTTGCCATTTAAGACAACGTAGGTTGGGGCTTCCTAGGTGGCACAGTGGTTAAGAGTCCACCTGCCAATGCGGAGGACATGGGTTCGACCTCTGCTCCAGGAGGATCCCGCGTGCTGTGGAGCAACTAAGCCCATGCACCAAAAAATAAAATAAATAAATAAATAAGACAACATAGATCCACTTAAAGGGCATTATACTATGTGAAGTAAGCCACACAGAGAAAGACAAATATTATATGATCTTCTCATATCTGGAACCTAAAAACAAACAAAAAAAGCCCCAAGCTCACAGATACAGAGGACAGATTGGTGGTTGCAAGAGGTGTGGCTGGAAGGTGGGGAAAATGGGTGAAGAGCTCCCAAGCCAACTTTTAGAATATTAAAAAGCCTACTTAGAATCAGGTAGAAACTTTGTAAATGGGCTGTTATCACCATTATCAGTTCTTAAAGAAGTTCTTTATTGTTTCCTATACTTCAAAAAACCTGTAATTTTAACATTCCAAAAAGATAAACAATATTCTGTCAAGTGCTCCAGGTGGCCATTAACTCCAAGAATTCAGCTGAAGAACACTTTTTCTTGGTTCAACAATTAACTATGTAATGATACAGACTGAAGTACCTAAGTCAGCCTTTTTTGGGGGTGCTTGCTCAACAAAGTTTGAGATTTCTAAATTATTAAGATAGAACAGTGGACACAAGTTCATTTTTTGAGGATATAACACTATTTAAAATTATCTCATGTACTTACTTATCTAGGCTGTTAAACTTTTGACTCCTGGTATATATGGTCTATGAGACCATGTCTCAGTGATCTTGCACAGAACAGAGTAGTTCCTATCTTGCTGCATGAAGGCAAATGAAGAATAAACTTTTGCACCTATTTTGCATGTTATTTGTAAAACACTTTTTAACTTCTCTGGTGGTACTGCCTTCCTCCCTTTTCCTTGCATCTCTACAAAGTTGTCTAGAGCAAAATAAATTACAATACAGTCACTGGATTTGGCCCCAAGTCCTGTTAAAACCTGTACATTTGGTCCGGCAGCCAGCAAATACTTAATGAAGACAGCTAACTGCAGAGTTTTCTAATCAGGAGGGTGGCACATTGGTTATTACTTCATAGTCTGAACCAGTCCTTTCTCCTAGTGACATTTTCTGCTGAACGTCTATAGTCAAGAAGCTTCATGAGATAATTTTAAAGTGAATTTAAAAAAAAATTCACGTGTTTAGACTCTTAGGCTTATTTTTAGTCATTATTTGGTAGGAGTGGGTGAACAGATAATTGCACTTTAAATAAATGTCAGGATTTGAAGGGTGACTTTTACTAAATGATCCAATTGGAAATATTTCTTTGAGATTTTCAGAATAAAACTGAAAAATCAGTGGTAGATTGAGTCAATGTACAAAATTTCCTTTAACATTAGACTTGAGTCTTAAAATTGTATGTCAAACATTTGGCATTGTGTACATCTACAGACAAGTCAGTGTCTATTATTATTACTTACTGAAGAAAAGCTCGCAGTGACATAAAAATGTTGGCTATTATTTTTTCTCTTGGTACATATTTAAAAACTTTCTGATTACCATCCTTCATTTTATCCCTTTGAGCTTCCAGTGATTGCTTAGTCAGTTATCAAACACCTGGCATTTTCTTCAAGCTTTATATTCTAGAGTTTTCTAGAAAGGAAGTGAAAAAAAAGTAACTCACCAATTTATCATATTGAGTTGGCACAGGGTAACAAATTTGTGCCAATATACTACTAAATAATGGCATATTTCTGAACCTCTAGCTGTGTATAATTAAGTGAGCTGAACATACAATTGATGAAATTGGAATTTTGAAATTTTATCTAGGAGTCCCAAGGATGTTTAGATGCCAGTGATACTTAATGTGCTTGCTGGTACATGGCAGTGTAAGCTCAGCACTGTGTCAATTCTAGAGTTAGAGAACTGAGGCAGCCTGTTTCTACAGATTGTAACCATCACAGGGGGAGGAAACTTGCCTCTTAGAGCAGCATTTCCAACACCTAACATACTGCCTGAACACTGTGTGTGTGTGTGTGTGTGTGTGTGTGTGTGTATAAATAGGAAAATCAAAAGAAAAGCAAAACAAAACTCTGAAATTCATGCCCACAGTATATCCCATCAGGCTACCCACTCAGATCCTATGCCCAACCACTCAGAACTCACTGATGCTATTTAAGTCCCCAAAATACTAGGTAAACCAAAAGTTTCAATCTATTGAAAACTTCTGCAGAAGATCCCAGATTCTTAACTAACACAAAATTTTTAAGCCTCGCAATGGCAGTAAGAACTTTTGCAAAGCAAAAACTATAAAACAATATGTGAATAACAGCAGCTCTCTATCCAAAAACCCCTACATACAAGGTAAATGTACTAACACGGCAGTAAGCAGATAATTACATGACAAAGCTCAACATGTAAGGGATACCAAATAAATGACAGTGATGGTTCTGTGGCAGACATATATGGTGGATGTAAAATAAAATTGCACAAGAGACAAAATAAAAATTAAAGCTTCTCTAGTTTTTATTACTTGGCTAAAAATACAGCAATTAGTTTTTTCTCCTTTGTTTCTCCTTTAGGTGAAAAATAAAAAATGTCATACAATGACTGTTATAAAAGCGTACTTTAGTTGAAACACTTCACAAACAGGTAACAGAAAGTTAAGCTCTACTTCCCTCCTCCTGAAAACCATCCACTAACGTCTCTTTCAGGTAAAAAGAGGAAATATTAAGGCAGAAATATTTTATTGGTATGATTAAAGAGGGTTAATAGTATTAGTCAAAAGAACTTTAACAAAATCACTTGTCCCCCAACTTCAAAGGATGTCAATGAAATTCCATTTTGCAGAAAAGGTAACATTTATTCACTTCAATTCAAAGTAGAAACAATATTATTTATTTCATTTCTTTATTTAAGTTATAAACCTTGCGCACAGACCTGGACCCACAGATGCATGTATTCAAAGTTGATTGTAAAATAAATTTCCAACAATAAGCTATATCACATTGAAAAAAAGTTTACACATTAACACTTATGGATTAAAAAACTTTTTAAAGAAAATAAAAGTAGAATGGCAAATGTCAATAACATTAAAAGATATGGAAATGAACATATCAGCAATATGAAGATTTGAAAATGAAAACCCATTTTATGAGTAATTTTGATATAATTTTTAAAGTTACCCCATTTTCAGCCAAAAATTAATTATGATAGGAAAGGATGAAAAAGAATACTCAGGTTTAACAGATTTTGAGTTTTTCAATTAGGATCTTTAGTTTTGAGGGACTATGAGAAAGAACAAAAATAGACCTTGATTGTAGCTCAATATATAATTTATATCACATCATTAATCTCCTTTAATGGAAAAAAGACTTAAATTTTACGTTACCCCCCAAAGGACGAATTGTAATGATCCTTAGTGATGACTCGTGAAAGGCACACACAAAATAATGAAAGGTAGTAATTCTGAGCTAAGGAAAAGTTTAACAAGAGGCTGAAGATCATGATTTCAATTTGGATCTTATAATGGACTGGACCAAACATGAATAGTTAGATTTGCATAACTGATGCTAATATTTCAGCATCGTTCTAATTTTAACAGACACAATGTGAAAGCCAGCAGAGCTTATGTTGAATAAGAGCCAGTCTCTTAAAAGTTCAGGTTCTCACCTATACAAACTTATGGGGAGAAGAGCTTCCTAGGCAAGTTTAAATTTTGAGAGGAAACTGGTACTTTTTCAAAAACATTTAAGTCAACTAAGTCTTTAAAAAAATTAATGCACTTCAAGAACAGCTATATACATTTCCTTCATAAATAAAAAATAAAAATTCCAGAACTATGAAAAAGATTGACGCTGAGGGCAATACACACAACAGAGTAACAAACAAATAAGGAGCCTTATTCTGAAGCTACTCAAAGATCCAAATACCTAAAATAAAAACAACGTGCTGGAATAAAGCTAACCTGAAAAGAAAAAAAAATTTTTTTCCAGAAAACATCTGTTTAGAACTCCAATAATCTTTTCGTTACCTAAAATCTTTTTACTTGTATTTTTTGCCTAATTCCAATGAAATTTATTTTAAAAAGCCAATGGTGCAACATTTATTTTTACATTCACATTTCTGCTACTCTTTAATTTCTTTCAAAGGCTCTGGGGTAATGTTTTATTTTTAGAACTACTGTATAATTGTGACATTCACTTCTAACTTTACTAGTCTTTATAAACATGGCATGTAACTATATACTAGAAAAATACAATTAAGTACTTTTAATAAACACTGGAGGGACAAATAACTTAGTCATATTAACCAATACTGCCAATTATGCTTCTCAATAAAAATAAACAACCAACAAATAAAAGGCTGTCTCAAAAAAACATAAAATAAACCAACCCCATCAAAAAAGAGAGGAAAAAAAAAAAAAGTAAATATGCTAAGAAAGAAAGGTGCTACCTGGAAAAGAAGGTTGGGAAGAACGGGAGTTTGCACCAGATAACCTTTAAGATTACTTTCCAGCTCAACCATGTGATTCTAATAAATTATAAGATTACAGTAAATGAAAGAACATCAAAGATCTTGACAGGCTGAACTATATTTTAAAAATAAATTCTTCAACTGTTTACAGGATATGAATTAAAATTGTAACTAAGGGTTCCAAATGGAATTGCTAGACCAAAGAGATTTTCATTATTATAAACAAAAACACCAGGAATATAAGATAAAACAGAAATTTAAAACTGTCTCAGGTAAGAATTTTTCCTTTCAAAAGCTAAGCCATTCAAATAGACAATTTTAATCATCTGAGACATCAGGACTGAAAATATTTCAGGAAAGTAAATACTCGATGAAATAAAAATCATTATTTTTTAATACTATATCCAGAAAAATCAGGTCCTCAGATACTGAAATTTGGCTTAAAAATAAGTATACCAAGTTGTTCTTTACCACCAAGATTTTAACTAAAATATTTCCAAACTAGTAAATGAAATTTAGAGTTAAAAGTCTAATAATAATAACTGTTACAAGACCAAATGCCAGAATTTGTCATTTCATTACTCTTTTCTATGAGCCTCCAATAATGGACTGCTTACAGAGCCCATCAAAGCACTTGGAATCAAGGATCATTACTTGTTCATTTTTTTATTTAACCAAAACATAACAGTTCCCAGTAAGACGTGTTTTGTAATTTATGCCAAAAATACCACAGACACCACCAAAAAACAATGTGCCAAGTGCTAATTAGTAGCCTATTCATCTTAATCAAAGGTCAAAGGATTAGGAAGCCATTATAAAAGTTTTGATCAACATTGGTTTTACACATTTTATATATCTTAAAAATCTCTATAGCTATAACCTATTAAAATTACTAACTTAGATCTACAATCTACAAAACAGATAAGGTTAACTAAGTCAACCTTAAAATAAATGTCCTTCCTTCCATATGCTCACAAGATATAAATTCAGAATGTTTTAAAACCACAATAGAATCAGTTCATTAAATAAAAGATTTATTATCAGTCTATTCAACATTTTTTTAAATTAAGTACCTTTTCTATTACTCTTTAAGAAGTTAAGGACTCTAAAAAAAGTCAAGTTTTGCCAGTTCTGTTTTATATTGGATAGATTTTGCCCTAGATGACCTTATAGTAGTTTTATAAGCAGAAGTCCACACTAAGTGTAATTTCTAAATTTCTTCAATGTGCATTGCATGGTATTCACATTAATAAACTACTACTGGGGCAGAGAGGGAGAAGAGGAAAAACAGAATCTCTCCTAGTCCAATTAAATTCCCTCTATTTCTAAACAGTGTAGAAAACAAATGTTTTAACTGTGTTACAATTTGAAATAAAAGTGGTTGAATTTGATATACCTGAATGTATGTTCATGTATAATTTTGGCCTTGAAGTCCATTCACTCTGAATAGTCTACTCTGAATAAATCTGAGTAAAAATCTGAGAGATGGGCCATGGTGAATCATAACAAGCCCCATCTCCAACATCTGGTTTTAATTAAATATTACATTTAATATAAAATGGTAAAGAAGGAACTGAACAGAAAGCATGTTACTTTTTTAAAAAATGTATTCTAGCATTTTCAAGACGTCATAGAGAAAAAACAAAATTTTTACAAATGAATAGCAAAGCAGATTCTTAAAACTAAAAATTATGCACAATTTTTGGAATAAAACTTTGCCATAAAGTAAACTGTTCAAACTAAGAAGTACATTAAGTTGACTACAATCCTTTTATATAATAATTTTGGAAACTACTTTAAAGTCAGCTTCCACATGAAATCTGATGTTCTTCCTTTCCCTTTTGCAGAGTTCTTCATTATTATTCTCCTACTCTGACAGTGCTAGTAGTGAATGGGAGCAAAACAGAAACCACAAATCTTCAAAGGTAAATTGAACAAGTAAAATATGTTATATTTTATAAATTCTATGGCAACAAAAATGTTCGAAGTTCTCTAATGACAAAACCTGGATAAGATCGATGAACCATTTTACACGACATACTACTATGCAGAAATAACTGGTGCTGATTTTTAGGCTATGGATGGATAACAGAGATAGATAAATATAAACAGAGACTGACATCTATTAGATATACACACAAACACATACACTGTATATAAATTATTGGGATATAGACTGACAATATCAGTATATATCAGTGGTTCTTTCCACATACATATATGCCTATAAAATTACACTGTCAGACCAAGCTGAGTTAACTCTGTTTCAAATGGATTAAAAACATCAATAACAAAACCCCCAAATGTATCTTTAATAGCAAGTGATCACAAACTTACATACTGAATACACCATGACAATGGAACTCCCTATTTACTAGTCCCAAAACAACTTTATGAAAAAAATCCCACAGATAAATACAAATTCCTGTGAACAACAGCATTTCCCCTTCAAACAGTTCTAAAAACTTCTACAATATATTTGGGACGTCTTCTCTGGATATGAATGGCAGATTTCATCAAACAAAAATTTAAAGTACTATATTTGACTTAACAATGCATATAACTTCATTGTAATCTGGATCATGCTATAGAAATATACTAAGTTCCTTCTGAAAATTAAATTCCTTAAAAGTAGTTAGGGTAATTTCAATATTACAGTTGTTCCACTCAATATAAATTCTACTGAGATTGACAGTTCTATTCTAAAGCAATATTACTCTTCTTTTGATTTTAGCAACATGTTTTTCCTACTCTGGACAAAAGACAGAACAACAATTACATAGTGAATCAGTGATATTCTTCCTCAGAAAGCAGAAAGAACCTGCAAATGGGGTAATGGTTTTTTTTTTTCTTTTCTTAAGTTGTCAAAGGGAAAAAACAACAAAAAAATTGGGAGAAAAGTCTTTATTCAAATACTTCTAGTACAACCAATAGAAAAATGTGCTCCCCGCAAAAAAACCCCACCAATGCTATACTGCATTAAAAAAAAAAAATCAAATGAAGTCTTTGAGTATTTCTATAATTTCTCTTCACAGCAGCCTCAGAATTAACTAAAAATATAAAGCATTTTAATAATATCTTCATAAAGGATGACTTTTTAAGTTAAATTCCAAATATTTGATGTACTTAAAATGCTGAAGTTGCTTTCATAAGAAAAAAAAACAATAAAATCAGCTTAAAATAAATTTATTGTACAATACAAAAAGTAGGCATACTGGAAAATAAAAGGTACATTAATATACAAAGCAAATAAAAGAAAGCTAAATAACACAAATGGTTTAATCCAAACACTAAGATAAAATGCACAACATTCATGCTAAAAATAAAGTATTTCAGAAAGGATATGCATTTCAAATGAAATGTTAATGATGGAAAAAAAAAGAAAAACAAATATGCTAACTTCAAAATGCTTGAATATCAAGAATCAGTAATGGCATTAAACATTAAATCCAACAATACTGGGTACTTTTCAAGAACTTTATTTGAAAAGATATTTAAAATACTGAAAGAATCAAAATAATGTCTTTAAATCTGGCAAAGATTTTCCTGTTTTTGTTTTTTTTTTTAAAGTTTGGGGGCCTAGTCACAATATCCTCCCTCTTCTTCCATTTATACCTTCCTACAAAAGTTTCTGGATGCTCATCCTTAACAAGATTCTATAAACAAAGTAGCTTGGATAACCCTATGCCACTGCTAAATGTATATTTAAGCCTTACCAACATAAAAAAGGCACAAATTAACATAATTTTGAAATCTATACAAATATGGACACAATATGAAACATTAAATTTTCATTTTATAAAGTAAAGCCTACATCCAAATGAAACAGTAAAATGTAACAATTAGAGCATGGGGGGGGGGCCCAAAAATAAAGCCTTTTTTGCAAACTATCAATTAAGACATTCAGTTCCCCCAACCACAACAGCTCTGTGAAACTAACATGAATGACACTGTTCAAAGGTACAGCAGAGGTAAGGCCTTCAGACACACCACTCTCATGTAATTGGCCAAACCAGAAGCATCTAGTTAGGATATGCATCTGCACATCAGAGGAACACTGAATTGGCCATAAAATCTTTGGTAATATCCTCTAAAACTTAATGTATAATTATTTAAATATATGTTTAATACTTCAGTTAGGCCAAAAGGCTTTGACCAAGTTTGGAAGGGAACTTCTTTTCCTAATATCATAGTTCCCAAATTCATATAATCAAGACTTTCTATATCTGTATTTGCACTAGCATCTAAATCATCCAGGAAAAATTTTTTTGCTACACTACGATTACTTTTATAGACTTTATCCTACCATATGTATGCCATGATACTAAGAAACTATCAAGTTCTCTTTCTGACCCTACCCGTGCCTCTCCAAAATCCTGAAGCTGTGGGGAACTGTAGGGAGAACCAGAGAGGAATATGGAGGAAGGAAGAAGTGTGAATAGGTCCTACAAACTTTACAATCACTTTGCCAAGACAGACTTTCAACATTGTGAATTATTTAAAATTAGGTTGTGCAGAATCTATAGTCCTTTTCTTAAAAACAAGTTTTGATTCTCAATATTGCATTTTTATAACCGAACAAAAGGATTCAGATTTAACAGGTATTTTAGTAGCTTACTACTTTCAGACTGAATTCATTTCCTAAGTACTCTAAGAGTTCAAATAAAATAAACTTTGAGATGTTATTATAATTCATCATAAAAGATTCATCAGCATTTGTGAAACTATTATGATATTATTAAAAGCTAAAAACCAAGATTCACCATTCATACTTAAATATAACATAGAAAAAGTTACTTAGTGGATACTATTATTTCATGGATACTACGAAAATAAAATTGGTCAGGTAAACATTTCACTTGAAGACACTCACTGTTTGCTCCTTCTGAGTAACCATTATAGCTTTTTAACAATGAAACACGTCATTATCTTACATCTGAAATTCTTTGGCTGGAATGCTTTCGTAACATAAGACACTCCTGTACATGACATTTCTGACAGAACAAAGGAGTTGCAAAGTGAAAAAGCAAAGACATTTTAAAGTGTTTGATAAAATTTTAAATAAATTTTTTAAAATTTAAAGCCAAAAAGAAAAAATTTAAAGCCAATCTATCACTAAAAATGGCCTAAAATGTTAACTTAAGCTAATTTTATAATCTACTGCTGTATTAAATAATTTGGAATTTATTATGTCTTTTTATTTTTGTATTTAGCACAGACATACTTTCTATTGCCACTGAAGACACCATGTCAGTTTTAAAACTGGAAAAGAAAAAAACAAAATGTGATGAAATTTATGAGTTCAATGTGTGGGTTTCAGAACCAAGAAATTACAAATTGCTGTTACCATTTTAAAATGGGATTATAGACTACATATATAGTTAAAATTTTAATTACATCAAGAAAATTTTAAAGAAAATTTTCCTTTCTTTTTTTAAAATAAAGCAAATTTGCTTTATTTACTTATAAATAATTTTTAAAAGACTGACAAATCCACTTTTTAATCTATTAACTTTACACAAAGATTCAAAAAAAAAAAAAGCTTTATGGCTCCAGCACCCAAGGTTGAGAACACAAAAAACTCAAATAAATATAGTATGCAAAAAAAACTAAAGATGTTTGAAAGGTTAAATGAAGAACATTCTGAAACTAGAACCCATTTCTTTAGCTTTTCTCTCCCAGACTTTCCATTCTATATACTACAGTTGTAGAGATGTCCTCATTTGACTCAGGTGACACTTTTTTCCATACTGTCTCTTTTAAAGCAAGTTCTTGCTGGAGACTTTCATAGTCCAATGGTCCAAAGGAATGCTAGTTGTTCAAGCAACATATATAATTTATTAGTGCACTTGAGTGAAGAAAGGTCCAAGCTATAAAACGGTATTTTTCAATGAATGTCATTAAAATCTGTTAACATTTTCACCCACCACCATCTGATGTTTTGCTCCATGTTACTCATGTTGATGCCTATGGAAGTTTCTATTCTGTCAGCTTTGATAATTCTCATATATTATTAGAAGTCACTTTGATTGGAACTAACGATAGGAAAATTTACTTAGTATGTGTTAAATTTTTTTCTGCTTATTAGTGCTTCATACATATTAGCTTCAAGTCTAGTTAGGTAATTCTACTCTAAACATTTTCCATTTGGGATGCAAAGGAATTTAAACTCAAAACAAGTCCCTTAGTGCAGTGAACAACAAAAAAGACAAAAAAAATCTTGTTCCTGAAATGTAAGTCCTGACTTCTTTAAAAAGGAGTATAGATGTGCAAAAAATATGAAGCCAAACACACTGATAATAAACAAATATTACTTTAAAATAGCAGTATCAGGAAATTGTATTAAACATTTTTTATGGAAAAATATTTCATCTACAGTGACCTATAAAACTTACTATGAAGCTTTGTAAGGTCTCTCACTAATACTATAATCCCTTTCTCATTTATATATCCGTCCACATGAAAATGAACTTCAATTTAAGACTATAACTGACAAATATTAAGAGTAAAAACAGGCCTTCTCTTTATAGCATGTAGCACTTTCCAATTTGTCTTAACATAATCAATTCTTAAAAATATTGCTTAAAATAGCAGAAAAATGAGGAAAAGGAGGAACCCCTGCTCCAAGGCTAACCAGTTTCAATTTAAATAAGTGAGTAATATTTAATATTTACGTACTACTGGTTTAGGATGATAACGTCAATAATTTGTCTACACTCATTTGTTATTAGTAAAGATGTGAGGCCACTAACAACTAAACTAAGTTTTACTTAAACTGGTGAACCTCTTTTTCTCTCTCTTAAAAAAACTACATAATAATCTAAATAAGAATTTTGCTTACCCTTTGATCACCACCTTCTCTTCGAGGATCAAGTTTTTTTGCAAAGTGTCTCAGATTATCATAGTTATGGAAATTACACAGAGATACAAGATCCTGTAATTAAACAAAACAGGTATAAGAAATTGGCTACGCATTGACTATTGTTTTTTCATATTTGAATAAATTACACTAATACTGTCTAACTTAACTACTATTTCATGGAAAGGATCATTGCATGTTAACAAAGCAGCATGAGGCAGCATAGAAGAGCACTGAAATCAGAACGAGAAGACACGGATTCCAGATTTTGGAAACACTGCTTACTAGCATGACCCTAGGATTTAGCCACTCAAATTGTTTAACTTTCGTTTCCTGTAAAATGGGCATTATAATAATAGGCCACATAAAATAATCTTCTATCAGAGAACTATAAAGCAGCACAAAAATATAAAGAAATATTCTGGTTATGATCTATTTTAATCTATAAGGAATCCAATGTCATTCTCTAGTTTTTGTAAAATATAAAAAACTGAAATATAAATTGGAATTTTAATTGAGAAAGTCTGCAGAAAAAATTACAATACTTAGTGCAGACTCTAGGAAGTAGTAAATGTAAATAAAACCAGAAGATAAAATACTAGCAAGACTTGGGTAACAACACACAATACTGAACTAGTTAAGAGTAGTAATAATTTTAAATTGCAGTACTTATTTCCTAAACAAAAAACAAAAAACACTTTTAAAGGTAGTTTATGGATAAAGATATTCAACCATGCAGACTAAAGATGACAGTATAACTATAATAACCTTTCATTTATGTTGGGGTTTAAATGACTTCTCCAGAGCTTCTGGAAACTGAAAACTAATTACAACCATGAAAATGTAATTTGTAATTTATGAGGATGATTATATGGGAGCTGTCTGGTAGAGGCAATTTAAAGCTCCTTTATGAACACTTCCATGGCTACCAAGTAACAGACAGACTGGCAGTGAGAGTGCCAACAAACAATAAACTGTGGAAATTAGTGAAAAGGTAAAATCAGCAGATGGCTCAACTTATATGGTCATTATTTTCATTACGAAAATATGCTTACGTGACAGAAGTGAATTCCCTTAACACTGTTGCCCATCTTGTCCAGAGGAGGAGACCAGCACATCATACCCATGACATTGGGGACAACTAAAAGAATGCCCCCAGCAACTCCAGATTTTGCAGGAAGACCAACCTGAAAATAATTTGAAAAACTGAACATTCATGTTAACATTTTAAAATAAGAAAAGTTATGTCCAACAATAAGGGAACTGGTTATACTATGGTATATATCCATATAGTAGAATTTCAACATTAAAAAATGTTGTAGATAAGTATTTATCAAAATGTTTATAATATAGTAAATGAAAAGACAGTTATAAAACAGTTGGAATATATTTAAATACAGAAAAAATTCTGAAAGATATACTCTAAGGAATTAAAGCAGATTACATCTAAGTTGTGGGCCTATGCACATTTTTATTTTATTCTTTTTGACTATATTTTCTAATTGTTCTATAATGAATATATATTGCTTTTAAGTATGAAGCTATTTTCAAAAAATATTTTATGACTAAAACAATGAGAAATTATCTCTTAGAAAACTTTGTGGCATACTGGCAGAGAAATTCTAAAGAACAGAGATAAGATGGTACTAATTCAAATTAATCCTCTTCAAAACATTTAAGCTTACATTATGTAAAATTTGACAACAATTATGGTAAAAGACAAAATTAATGTTATCAGGACAGTGTTCATTAATGGCTTACTAACCATTCAGACCTCTTCGCAGAAATAAACTTGCACAAAAGTAGCAAAACAAAAAATAATCACCTGAATGGGACCTACCAATTTACAAGGAATATCAGGGACAAAGGAAGGGATGTAATGAGCAAAATCAAAACTCTGAGCAACTGTATAAGAAAAAAAATGACCCAGTTTTTTCAACCAAAAATAACAAGAAAAAAGAGGTTAAGGGAGGGATTATAGATTTAAAAAAATAATAATAGAGACATGACCAGTCACAATGTATGGTCCTTATTTGCAACCTAAGTGAAACAAATTGTAAAATAATAATTAAGATAACCCAGATAATCTGAATATTGACTAAATATTTTTTAAATTTATTTTATTGAAATACAGTTGATTTATATTTTCTGTTGTACAGCAAAGCGACTCAGTTATACATACATATATTCTTTTCCATTACTGACTAAATATTTTGATGATATTAAAGATTAAAATTCTATTTAGATTTTTATATGTAATAATGGTGCTGTGGATTTTTTACAGTCCTTATCATTTAGAAGTACATACTGACCTATGAAAAGTGGGGGGAAGTAGGTGTCATATAGATGAAACAAGGTTGGTCATGTATTGGTAATTACTTAAGTTGAGTGATGGGTAACTTTATTTTTTTTTAATTGAAGTATAATTTACAATGTTGTGTTTCAGGTATACAGCAAAGTAATTCAGTTATATGTATACATATATATGTGTATATTCTGGATTCTTTTCCCTTATATGTTATTACAAAATACTGAGTAGGGTTCCTTGTGCTATACAGTAGGTCCTTGTTAGTTATCTGTGTTATATATAGTAGTGTGTACATGTTAATCCCAAATTCCTAATTTATCACCCACCCCCTTCCCCTTTGGTAACCATAAGTTTGTTTCCTATATCTGTGGGCTCTATTTCTGTTTTGTATATTATTTCATTTGCATCCTTTTTTTTTAGATTCCGCTCAAGTGATATCATATGATATCTGTCTCTCTGTAACTTTAAATGCATCTATCTTTCTATGTTTAAAATTTTCAAAATAAATTTTTAGGGCATTATGACTCAATACAGAATGAAATAAGAAAAGTCTAACATTTCACAAGTCGCAAATGCACAACAGAGCTTAAAGGAGTATATTTTTGTTAAGTTTTAACTTTAATATACTTTAAGTCCTTTAAAACACCTACGGCTGTAACCAAAGATGTTAAACATCACAGTTAGGCACTCTTTCTGAACTTAAAGAATTCCTGAGGTACATAATCACCATAATATTAAAAAGTAAAGTCTGTACTAAGCATGCACAATGAAATGCCTTAAAAATAAAAGTGATAACGTTCTATAAATTAAACTTCAAGTTCTTAATAACATGTAGTAGACTGCTTAACTCTTTCTTACCAATTTTGTAACAAATTAACCTTGAAAACAAGCGTCTCTCTCAAAAATTAATGTACAGCTCTAAAAGCTGTGTTCAAATTGCATTTTTAAAAGAGCTACTCCAGACTAGTTTCCTGCCAGAGAAATTAAGATTAAACAACTACTTACGTGGAAAGCAAACTGCCCCGAGAAATCATACATGCCACAGGAATGCATCAAACTGAGTGTGTTTCGAACTGCTTCAGGACTCAGTACTCTTTCACCAGTAATTGGGCAGAAGCCACCATTAGCCAGTGTTGCTGCCATCACACTAGCTGATTCACAAGTTACTTCAATGGAGCATAGCTAAAAGGAAGAAAAAACTAAATTCTGAAGATTTAGGCCCACGTTATTTTTAGTAGTACAGCTGACCTTTAAGATAATTTATTTTATCTGGTATTTCATACAGATCTGAACTATTGCTTCCAAAGGGATAACTTGATGACATTATAAAGACTTAAAGTTGAACAATGTTCTATCCCCTTTAAGGTTTATCCTAATTTCCCTAGTTATTCAGTCTTTTAATGGCAGAACTAGGATAGGAAGAGCCAGCCCCTATGCACTAAGATTTGTAATTGCCTCATGTGACATTCAAACTTGCTTAAATATTAATGCTTTCTGTAGGATACACGAACATAATTATTTTTTAAATCAACTGGGAAAAAAGAGCCATGATCTATTTTTAAAATAAAGCAACATACACCAGTATTATGATAGTTAGCATGTACACGAGGAATTGCTACTTTAAGAAAAAATGCCTGACATCTTGCCTATAACAAAGCTCAGCATCCCCATATGGCAACATGCAAAGGACTACAGGAAAAAATCTAAGACAGTTCTAGCCTGCATGCTCCGTGTGCCTAAACCAAAATGTTACATTTTAAACCATTTATTAACATTCAAATAGTTATTTGGTACGATGGGTACTGGCTATACTATAATGAATGAAAAAAGCAAAGTCCAGTTACATTGTAGGGTGAAATTTTTGCATTTCAATATAATCAAAATAATGGAAACAGTTTACCACACCAAACCCAAATTTACCCATAAAACTAAATAAATAAATGCTCTTTTTAAATTTTCACTAACAGCAACCAAAACTGAGGGGAAAGTGGAAGAGAAGGAGAAGGCAGGAATTAGGAAGAAGAAAACAAGACAAGACTGAGTTCCCAACTTACAATTTCCTTACTCATTCTTCAACATCTTTAAGAGGTGTGGAAATAGCAATAAGGAAACTAATTAACTGCAGTGCATTTTAAAACTGATTAGGAGCCACTTTTGGGCTGACTTTCACTTTTGCCTATTTATATTTAAACCCCTTCCCTATTTCTCCAAAACTACACAATCTACTTACTATATGTACCCACATAGCAAAGACTTATAGTACAGGTGATTTAATTATGAAAGGCTTTCTAAAAGAAATAAGATTTAAACTCCAATGACCAGTTCCTAGTTTATAATTAGTATTAATGGAAATTTTGTTTGTCATAGGTAATATACTTCCAATTTGACAAATTCCAATTTAAGAGTACTCTCCTGGTACCCTGATAGATGTTCAGTTAGATGCAGCCCTTCCCCAAAAGAGCAAGTAAGTTTTCTAGGGCTGTCTCTTAATTTTTTGCCCTAAGTATAGAAAGTTCACAGTAGATTAGTAGCACCTAAGGTATAACAGCCAAAGTTAAACATGTGTACCAAAGGAAAAGAAACTTTAACACATAGAAGAAAACCATATAGGCTAGGGAAAAAATAAGAGCCACTGGATAAAAAGTCAATATGACACTGTATTTTATATAACATTTTAGAGTTTCAAAGGAATTTCACATACATCTCATGTACTTGTCAATGTAATGCAGGAAGTTAGGTCAAGCACAGGCTACAGATAATGAAACCAGGGTTCAGTAATTGAAACTAAGTTACATGGCTAAAACGGAACCACTTTAGACTGATTTTCTATTGACAGTCTGGATTCCCAATTCTTTACAATGGGCAGGTAACAAACTGTGACCTGGACTTCCATCGAAATCTACTTCATTATCAACTTTCTTTATACTGAATATATTCTTTAAGATTACTAAAAGTAAAGACAGGCAATGTAAGGTAAAAACAGAAATTAACAAAAATTAATTTGTTACTATGTAGCTTCACATTACAAACTCATCAGAAGCACCAATGGTATTAAATCTGTAAGAATGACTGAATTGAAAATATGGGGAGAGGAGACGGATGTCCGGGAAGGTTGTCTTAAATTGAGTTCTATACTGCAGAAGATTATGTAAATAGCCCCCTCCCCCATGAATATGGAAAGCTACTCTAACTTATTAGAAAATCCACTATGTGACACTGTAGAAATGAACTAAACAAACTGAGAAAATGCCACTTTAGAATGCTGAATATGAAACTTCTGATAAAGAAACAAGTAACTCCTTCAAACAAAATTTTAAAACTAAAGAAACAGCTCTGTTTATAATAAAGAGAAGCCAATTGCTGGAGCTGTACATTATTTTTCATACTTCTTAAATATAATATTTTTATAGAAAAAAACATTTCCCTGTTACATTCTGAGACATCACTTTTTAGGAGATACAGACATAAGATTGCCTTTAATGAGGACATTTTTTCGAAAGTCAATGGGAAATGTATTTTCTCTAGGCTTAGAGCCAAGATTTCAGAGACATGTATATTCTACAAAATGTCCCACATCCATTTATAAACACAATTCATAAAGTAAAAGTGAATTACCTGGAAATAGAAGTCTAATATACCAACCATGTCTGTGCCTTCTGGAAAACACTGAAAAAACAGAAAGGCAATTAAAAACAAAGAAAAAAAATGCACACAAGTAAAAGATACACAGATATTAAATTTAAAATATATACACATTTCATTCTGAGAACAAAATAGCACACAACCTATAAAAGGATGCAAACATGAAATAATGAAGAGCAACAAATCAAAATCATACCACATATAGATTTCTAGATACTAGTTTAACTGACAATGATAAACTGATTTATAATTCATGAACCCAGTTACTAGACCAGCCAGTTAAAATTTAAAAATTAACTGTAATCATCAATAGTCAAGCGTTATACTTCGGAAAAATGGGCCAATCCTTAAGCAAAATTTGCATTAATATTCTAGTCAAATATTTGAATACTGCCAAATATAAACTGCTTGAATAATATTAACATTTGGATAGTATTAACTCAAGTGTGTTTTGCAAAAACTTCTGCACCTTAGTCATAGGTAGGTGCTTAAAAGCTATTGTTGAGTTTTTAGCATATATCTTCATGTATTTTAATAAAATTTTTTATTTAATAAAGTAATTCAAAATAGAAACAAAATTTAAAAACCTTTTTTTCTTTTAAGTAATATCCTATTGCAAAATTTCGATCTCCACTTTCTCTTTCCGACTGAAACCTAGAAGAAAAAAAACATTTGCTGTATTTATTTACTTTCAGTAAAAGCATGATTGTTCTGTAGATTAATTTGTATAGCGAAGTGCAGTATAAAGAACACTGACCTAAGAGTCAAGGCTGCTGGGTTCTAGTCCCAATTCTGTCAACAGGTTAGCTATGTGGCCTTGGGCAAGTCATTTAAGCAACAATTCTTTCTGCCTTAATTTTCTTAGCTGTAAAAGGACTGAAATGAACTAAGCCACTTATAGTCTTCATATTTTGTGAATAAAGAAGCTGATTTTTAAAGTATCAAATATTCAACTATTAAAATTTACTATTAATTAGACTCTTCTGGCTCCCCTAAAAGTACACTAAATAGTCAATTCCATCTGAGGGAATCTATGGAAATTTCATTGAGAGAGAGACATATGAAATGGGCCTTACAGCATTTGCTGGATTAACAAATTTCTGGAGGAAGCCTAGGTGGTGGCAAATATGTAGCATGAACAAAGTTATAAAAGACAGGACTCCATTGAAGAATGGCAAATATGCTGATGTATCTGGAAAACAGTTTCACCAGAGAAGAGTGGAGAAATACCAAACCAACAAAGGAGACTAGGACCAAATTATCACAACTGATAAATGCTAAAAATGTAATGGCTCCTGACTGCCTACAAAATGAAAGCTTGAAGGCTTTCAAACATTACTTTATCAAATCTACATTTTAGAAGGATAACTCTGACATCAGTTTGGGAAAAGGGGAAAAAGAAAGGATGAATGATATTATTAGGAGACTACTGTAATGAGAGCTACAGGAAGCTTTAACTTAGGTAGTGACGATAGGAATGGAAGGAGAGGTATGATCAAACATGAGACCATTTGGGCAAGTCTTCTGACCTAATGGGAAAGAGGAGACAGGGTAAAGTCTGGTACAAAGCCTAGATTTCTAACACAGTCTACAGAAAGGATGGCAATATCAACTGACATGGGGATCCCTAGAGAAAAAAGCAGTTTGGGAAGGAAAAGAATGAGTTTTGACAGATTTTATTTGTGGTACATTTGAGAGCTCAACCTATAAGAGTTCAGAAGGCTGCTGCTAAAATAGGAACTGTGTGTGCCACTATTATTCATCAAGGGTGGACAGCTCCTTCTAACTGCACATTTTAATATTTCCATGGTCAGAAAATTTTAGATATGGAAAAGTTCTTGGAAATGAACTTGTCAACTTGTCATGCTTTTAAAAAGAAATCAATATATTCATCAATGATCACACTGCCTAGCACATAGTTCTGTTCATCAAACACTGTATCAAGTAGTTAGTATCCACTAGATAACAGGAATACAGAAATGAATTGGAAGCCACTCTATCCAGGTCTTAAGGAGGTCAAAGTCTAATGGCGATGACGAGGCAAAAAGAGACACAGAATCATCGAATAAGTTCAATAAAATACAGTAATATGAGAGCACAGAAGAAAGGTGAGATGAGATTCATAAAAAACCTTCTGGAAAAGATCCTTAAGTTGGTGAATAAAAGCTGGTAAGGAAGCCAACGTGAAACACGAACGTCACCTAGTTAGTTTTCGTGCCAAAACTGCTTAAGCTTTATCTAATCACAAGGAAACAATCAGACCTATTCAAAACGGGGAATGTCTACTACAGCCCATGGGCCACATATGGCCCATGCTTTTATAAAGTTTTTTGGAACAGCAGCCTCATAGTGTTTATTGCTTGCTTTCCTACTGAAAGAGTAAAACTGTGTAGTTGTGAAAGAGACCATATAGCTCACAAGTACAAAATATTTACTATCTGGTCCTTCACAGAAAAGTTAATTCCTGTTCTATAAGACAAACAGTTGGAACTCTTCAAAAAAAAAGCCACTTAATATAATTTTAAAAAGGCTCTAGGGTAGGGGTGCTGTTTTATTTAAAAAAGACAAGAAAGACATAACAAAAGTTACGCATGACATTGATTTGTTCCTGAAAAAATTAAGGCCGTAAAAGACATTTACAGGACAGTTGAGGGTATTTATATATTGATTAATATCATGGTATTTTAAATTAATATTAATGTTCTTAATAAATGTGTTGCTACCATTGTGGTTATAAAGGAGAATGTCCTTATTCTTAGGATGCACATGCTGAGTTACTTAAGGGTGAAGTAGCATGAGGTCTACAACTTAATTTTAAACAGTTCTGGAAAAAAAAAACCACCCCACCCCACATATACGTGTATTTATACATATGTACATGTATGTGTTATGTAGAGATACACACTTATTTTAAACTGTCCATCAAAAGAGAGAGAGAGGCTGAGAAAAAGCAAATGAGACAAAATATAAATCAGAAAACATAAGTGCAAGATATCCAGATTTTCATATTTTATTCTATCAACTTTTCTGTAGATTTGCAAATTTCAAAATAAAACGTCGAGGTAAGAACCAAGTTAGTCAGGCACAGAGAGATTACGAGAGGTAAGATAAGTATTATAGGCAAAGAGAAAACTGAGAAAGTGCCAGTCACTTTAGGTAAACTTAGGGTTTCTTCTAATTCTATGATTTCCCACAAGAAGTTTATCAAAACGAGTTAATATTTTAAATGTCCCCCCCCCCAGGTAATTCAGAAATCATATATTTCTCTCTAATGATCAAATTTTAAGTAATTATTTACTCACTGAAGTACTCTTATATATACATGGAGTCACAAAACAGCATTTAAAATAAAATTCTATAATCTGGATTTTTAAAATTAATTTCAAGAGATCTGACCTATCATAAAAACCTAAATCATAAATCAAACTCACGTTGCATTACTGAATCCAACATATTCATTACCAGCCATCTTATTCAAAAACTGCATTACCTATAAACCAAAAATTAGAAAGTATTAGTTATCAAAAAGCAAATATAAAGAATGCAGCATGAAAACTGAATTCTATATTGTACTTACATAGTCAAATTTTTCAGCATTATTCACTCCTTGCTGCAAAGAAATGAAACATAGATATGTTAACATAGGGCCCCACCCCAGTTAAGTTTTAAGTGAATATAATATCAAAATTTCAAACTGCTATCATTATAATTAATATACTGCACATTAGTACTTTCAAATCTAGGAAATACTTCTAAGGTAATTTAACATTTATATAAGTTTTTTTTTACATGTTCTTACATTAACACCCATATGTTGAGAATAAATCTGAATTACAAAGGGAATGCTTTATTTTAAGTATAAGTTTTCCCAACCCAAAGTTACAGAATTTTAAATACAAGCTCCTCAAATCCCCTTATCTTTCGTAACACCACATAATCTGCTAGAGTATATTTTAATTTCACATTAAAAAAAACTTAAAATAAAGTTTTACCCTTAGCAAAGAATTAAATATATATAAATTATGGTTTTCAATTAAGAATGATCTACTTATATTTCTAAAATAACCTTAAACCAGTATTAGAGTTAGAAAATGAGTTATGTTGCAAAACTAATCTTTTACAATTCTAGTGTATTTAAACATTCTGGATACATTTCACTAATGTAGAGAAAGCTCTACCTTTAATATCTCACTACAATAGTTGAACTAAAAAAGTTATATTTCATAGTCTAAAAAATTAGCTACATTTGTATTTAGCATTATTATGCCAATTCAGAGTATGGAAGATGTATTGTTTCATCACTTCTATTTCTGAACATGTTAGCTACTGCAAATGTCAATAGGAAAAACCTATGTAACGTAGATCAGTTCAAGTAGCCAAATGGTTTCATTTTACCTCGGCGAAGTTTACAAAGCAGTAAGTTGTAGATCTGAAATCAAACGTATTAATTGGTGATATGCACCCAAAAGAAACAATACATCTCTAATTTTTAAAACAAGTTTAAAATGAAGTAATTTGACAACTAAAATTTTAAAAACGAAAAATTTTAACTTAACCCTCAAAAAACCCAAAACAATACACTGTAAAATTTTATTATTGGGGGGAGGGTGGGGTAGGGACTTGTACCAGAGTATTATTTAATTGAATAAAGCCAGGTTCATTCTCCACTTTACAAGTGGATTAGGATGTGGCTGATAATCTGTGAAACCTTGCAAATCAACTTATTAGAGAAAGAATGTGCAATCACATACACAATCAGTAGCTGGAAAGAACACCACACTATTTCATCAAAATCAGCATTAACAAAGTTTAAACAAGTTAAGGATAATTTAGCTACAGCCATGTTGTAATCACTATGTATTTTCTCTAAAGCATCCTTTGACATATTTTAAGTTTTCTTTCTTTATAATACACCAGAAATCAAAATGTAGAAATGTAACTCCAAAGCTGTTCAATGAAAAATAATTAAAAGAAGAAATTACCAACTTCATTGAACTGTTGCAGTTGTCAAAATATTCCATAGATCCTAATGCTGTAAAATATGTAACAACATTTAAACCACAAAAACCTTTTTAACCTTTGAAAAAACACAAAAAACAACTCTTTTGGAAAAGGATGTCAGCATTTGCATTGGGATGTTACATGGATAATTACTGGTTATACAATTAATCAATGTAAAATAAACAAGTTATATTTGAATTTTCATTCTCCAACCTAAACTGTACCCTACAAAACTAACACAAATTTTCTTTGTTTAGCTGTCATGTTTAATTTTTAAAAAACCAAAAACTGTCTCAATTCTTGACTATGGTCACATTCTTGGTCTACTTTGCAGCTAAGTAAATTAAAGTACAATTAGGGTTTATTTCTATGCTATTTTTCAGAAATAACTGATGTTTATCAAGGTCTATCATTATATATTATTTTGGGTAAGCTACCTGAAATGTCCTGGCAGATAATGTAAATAAGCAAAATCAAATATCTGAGTGACTCTGTTGACTCAAGAAAGTCTCCACTCAAAACTTCCCAATTTAAATGTAAAAGTACTTGATTAATGTTTCTTATTATCTACCTAGAAAGAACATTTAAGTCCATAAAACAGATTTCCCCTGTAATCGCTTGGAAAGATTTCATGTACCCCAGGGATATGTGGAATCTAGTAATTGTTAAGATGTCATGTCATTTTAATTTTGAAAAATCTACAGTATAAAGTTTATTTGCAAAAATGTTAGAAAAAAACACACATACACACACCAAATAACCTAGAGTAAATCCCCCCAACCCCCACACCGCCCTTCCAAAGCAAAAACGCAAACTGTAAAAAAAAAAAAAAAAGAAAGAAAGAAAAAAGAAAAAAAAGGAAAGAAAATCATCATTTCTTCAGCAGTGGGCTGCAGAGGGGTAAAGGAACAGATGTTATGAAAACTGAAGCCAGGAATAGGTAGATGGGGGCTGGTTATACTACTGTTTATTTTGTGTATTTTGAAATTTTTCATACAAAGTTAAAGGAAAAATGTTTATTTGCTAATAATTCTCTACAATAATTACAAAACTGTTCCTTTAGAATATTTTCTTTTTTGAAACAGTAATTGATTTTTAATTAGTTCATGTATCAGTGGATATATTCTACTGTTAGAATAAGAAGTTTAATCTCTTACTATTTTAAATTTTTACAGATGTACAAGTTGAGAAATCTTGCCGACAATAGATGAGTAGAGGGAAATAGGAAAGGTTTTGATATAGCAATGCACTCAATCCTTTACACATTTATCTCATTACACACAAAGGTCACATAGTAAAATATATTCTCAAAAATTACACTTAATGCTCTTATTAACTAACAACTTGATCAGATCCTCTTTCCATTTTGTTGAAACCAAAAAATTGGAAACAACCTGGTATATAAGATTTGTTTCCAGTCATTACAGTGATTATAGTGATTTACATCCTCAATACCATGACTACAATATTTCAAAATGGTCTCTTCTGATGGTGCCCAAGATGTTTTTACAACTTGAAGCTGGGACACGAGAAATATGCCTTTTGGAAAATGGGAAGAAACCTGGACCAAAGCAGGTTAATTTTAAGAAAGGCATATACGGAAAGAGATTTGGAAACTGATAGTCTTAAAACTATCAATGCCCCTTTATCTCTGGGAAAAATATTCCCATGCCCAGGGATATGTTTATTTCAGTTTTAACTCACTGCATAAGCATTATTATATATCATGTTATTTCAATCTTAAAATTACAGTAATTTATATTAAGTACAGTAGGAAAACTTAAAAAAGATAAACTGGACAAAATACAGTTACCAAAATTTCTACTCTATTTACCACATAACTTTTAAAAAAGCAAACCATGTGGTTTGTTTGAAAAGCTTAGTAATCAGACCTTAAGATTAGAAACTTATACAAATTTATTTTTCTATAAACATACTTATCAAGTTAAAAATTTACATTCCTTTGAGGAAAACTTTTATGAATGAAAATTTGATAAAACAATGAGTTTTACCATTGGCTACTAAAAGAATAAGTATATTGGAGTAGTTTTATAACCTGTTTATACAATACACTCATGAACTGAATCATGTATTATACATCACAACAAAGGTGAAAATATCGCTATTAACAGGGACGTGTGCCAATAAATTTAATATTAATATGACTCATATAAAGTCAATGCATTAATCAGTTATTTTGTAAGTAAATCACTTGATTGCATTCATAAAGTACAGAGGTATAGAAGCCAACTGAAAATCAGAAATCATAAAGGAAAAAGGTATAGACAAAAGGGGCAAAAACAGGTAACTAAAAATGATTTCATAAAATACTTGTTGGTTTAATCTCGTCAAAGAAAATGCTTTAAAGCTAAACAGTAAGTGGAGGATTAATATAAGTATTATGGGTAAAAAATAACGTTCTAAATCTAGTATTTTCATAGATTAACCCTAAAAATAAAGTAACAGAAAAGTGAATTCTGTTGACAATTTACCTGCCTTTTATTTAAGTAAAAAAAAAAAACCCCTCAAGCACATCAACTGATATAAACATGAAGTAAATAAGCCAATATAATCCTTTCTTATGAATGTTACCAAGTTAAAGGCATCATCCACTGCTCCCCAGAGCCATGAATTGCCTTAAAAATGTGGCGTATAAGTAAGTATAACAGGTGATTGCTAACAGGACCAAACTGAGCATTACATACATATTAACTAAATTTGTCTTGATTTTTTAATGGAGCGTGATTAAATAATTTGTTTAAAAAGAGAGGAAAAAATACTTTAAACTCAAAAATTATTTTTAAAAAATCAAGTTCTTCAAATGACAAAAACCCAGAAACTACCACTAAAGTAAAGAGAGGCACAAACATAGAAGACAATGTGACTTACTCTTTATCTTTAAAATTAAAGTGTGACAATTATGTTGTCCTTGTTTTCCCACCCTAGCCCTCAAGTTATTATAAGATCTTAACTTTTAAACTGAAACTAGGTGAGATTAAAAAATTATGTAAGGATACTGCTATTTCCTCCAGAATAACTGTGCTCCTTTCAAATTTATTTTTACTTTCCTTTAAATTGAGCAACCACATTATCATCATCAAGTAAAACAAACTGCATCAAAAAGCATTCCTTTAAGTTTAGCAGCTTACCACAGAGAGAGGAAGTATAACACCTTCATGGTTTTTTTAATTATGTGCATTTTAAGTACAAAAATGACATTTGTTTTTATGAAGGTATTTACCTATATAGCTTTAAAATTTTAAATATTGGAGTTTTCCTACAAGTTTAGAATTTATGCAACAGGTTCCTTCTGTTCAAATTCTCCTTTTTTCCACAATCTGCTAATCCTTTTGAACATTTGCTCTGCCTCTTCCCCCATTTCCTGAGGATCACCACCAATCCTACAAGGAAAAAATATCAATACTACAAAATTATGAAATAAAGAGTCTTACTAAAGACTCTACTAATTTTCGGGGGGGGAGGGGCGAGGAGGGGGAATAACATGAGGAGAATGTTTTAATAGCACCATAATAAAGTCTTGAATTTTGAAAGAAAAAAATAGCCTTAGGGTCATCAGCTAAAAGTTAAAAAACAATTCACATCTAGTGTACTCAAAGTACAAGCTCCTTGAGAAGAAGTCTAGTTCCTTACAGATAGCAAGCACTGACAAATGTCCAAAGAATGACTATATACATTCACTGAAAATCAGATTGACTTTTAATCCAATAACTGGTATCTCTTGTGTAAGTTAAATTAGGAAAATAAAACTTCTGCCTTTTGGACATTATAACTATGCTAGGTAAAGACAAAGATGTCATCAAGAGAAATAGCAAACATCTACATTAAAGAGGGCAGAATGAATCTGAATGAATGGGAAACAAAAAATTGGGAGACTTAGCTCAAGCCCAGTTCTACTGCCATTAGAACCTATCCAGTCTGTTTCCTCATCTTATCTATTTATAGAGTAAGAGGACTGAGCTTGGAAACCCCTTCAGCTATGGTTTTATTACTTCAATTTCAACTACCAATTCATAAATATGTGATCATACAATCTGCAGAGATCACAGATAGGTACTTATAAAAGTTTTGAATTCTTTTTTAAAAAGAGTCCAACAAAAGTATTACATTCTGGGACAGTTTTACACATAGGTATGTCAAGCTTAACCCTCCAAGATTTAGATGAACTTCATTAAAAAAAAAAAACAAAAAACAAAACCCAAATCAAAACCACCCCCCCCCAAATTTGCAAAACACCCTCTAAAAATAAAACAAAAAAATTCAAAGAAAGTTACCTTAAATATGAACCATACCTCAAAGCCTCATTTCCAACTTTGTCAGTAAATTTACAATTTTTCTAAATTTAAAATCACTGATTGAGATGACTCAGTTAAATGTTTGCACAGTTGGATACAACCACACTTATGCTGTGTATGTGTGTTTTTTTTAATGTTTCTAAGTACTCACATTAACGTGGCTCAATGTATAGTTATGGCTTGTGACTAAACATGGCGAGTGAGACTAATGAAGTAATGATGTGATATAACCAGACATGCATTTCCCACATGCAGCATTTCAGTGTAGTATGTTAAGCCCATGAATCATTAAACAAAGATGTTTAACTGCATGCAGTTAAGCAAGACTTCTATTAATCATTTACATATGCCCTTTCCTGAAAATACTATTGGTGTGCTATGTTAATCTTTCTCCAGTGTAAGGATTCTTAAACTGAGATCCATAGGTCAGCTTCAAAGGGTCTGTGAACTCCCTACAGTTTATATAAAATCATGGCATGTGAACATTTTTTCTGGGAAGACCTAAAAAAGGTTCAGAACCACTCTAGTGGCTTTCTCATCAAGCACTAATACATTTTATTATCATAACTTTCCTTATCTCTAAGTTACTTGTTCGAATCTGAACAGTTATTAATGAGACTTTTCTTTCATCGCAGTATTTACTGAATTTCACTGTAAGGGCTCATTTACTGGTGTATACCCCACATTATACTATAAGCTAGATGAAGGCATGACTATGCCTGGTACATATTCATATTTTAATTTTCTGTAATAAAGTAGTTTCTTTACCTCAAACTGACAACTCTTCTCTTATGTAAAACAGTGACAAATAACTACATGTTATTATAATGGGCAAACTGAAAATTTTCACAGCCTAAAATTAGTTACATTAAAAAATAATATTTGGCTATAATAGCTACATCACTGGAGTTACAAGGATTAATTGGGCCAGTGCTTAAGAAGCATTTGCTCTAAAATAACAACATACATATTCTTAAGATAATACTCTTCTATTTTAAAGGCTTTTTCTCATGAACAATAAAAAAAATCTGTGAAAGTTAAGAGGATTTCTTGCATACAAGTTAGATACATTTTCATTAATTGGGCCAAGGGTATAATTTATATTCAAACATTCTTTGTGTAAACAGGTTATTCCATCCTCAGAAATGCATCTACAAAGTCATATAGTTATGTTTTCTTCAGGCACGAAATAGATATGCACAGATTTACTGAAGAAAGTATGTAAATGTTCCAAACACAAATGAAATCAATTGAATACAAACGAAACTTAAAATTAGAAATTAAAAATCTAAGTAGTATTACAGAATAGAACCATTTTCAAATACTTATTTCAATACAACATTAGTGTTTCCAATTATTAAGGCAAACTAGACACTTAACAAGCTAAGAAACAAAACAATGTAAACCAAAGAGTAGGAAAAATAACTTAATACTTGGAATAAGCCTTATTTTAGTTATTACATGATTCAATTAAAACAAATGAAACAAGTTCAAATTAAAATTGTGATTACAGCTCATGAAAGTATGAAGGACTTGAGAATAGTCAAGGGTAAATGTACTTTGTCTTAACACAAAGTACCAGAACATTTGTCCCTACATATGCTGAGGACAAACATCAAACAGTAACATGCTGTTACTTCTGTTTACATCTGTTCATTCTAGAAGAGCCAAAAAGAAGAGAAAGAAAAAAATATTAAAACTTTAAGAAGAAAAACTTCTGTGACTACTGTTCAGCAGAGACTTCTTTTTGAATTTTTGCCAGATCTTCAGGTCAAGAGTAACTGTTGAAATTTATAATGAGTCATCTGTTTTTAATTCTGCCCTTGAAATTACATCATTTATTCTGAAATAAATAAAAATCCTAACCTTATATCATACCATTAATTTAACACCAAAAGAAAACTCTTCACAGTTCTATGTAAATAAGATTCATCTTTATGCCTTAGTATTTAAAATTTTTACTACATTAAAAGGAAATGTCAACATTTTACCTTTATTAATGAAGTCACAACAATTGCTCCAGCATTTACCATAGGATTGTGTGGTTTATCTGAAAATATAAAAGCAATAGCATTACTGTGAGTACCTGATATCACTTTCTGTGATGCACAGGTACTTACCCATGAACATACATACATCTATTTTCTTTATGTAAGCCCCTGTTACAGTGCTTTTTGGGGGTGGAGGGTGGAGAGTGGAGGAGTGCATTTAAGTCACTACATACAAACCAGTAATACACTTCTAGGAAGCTGCTATAATTATAAGGCAAACAAAGATTCAGGTACAGAAAGACAGTGAATAGTGGTGTAAGAGCACATCCAAATTTCCTAACCCTGCCATTTACCAGCTATTTGACCCTGGGCAACTAACTGAACTGTGCCTCACTGTGCCTCAATTTTCCCATCTGTAAACTGGGAATATAACAGCTCCAGTACCTCAGCAATGCATAATACTTGAACAAAATAAAAAATATGAAATGCTCTGGCACATCACTAAGCAATCAAATAATATTACTGTTAAAAATCACCTTGGAAAAAGCATATCTAGTGTGGACTCAATTTTCCTTTTTTAAAGTATTTTTGTGTTTATGTATATACATACGCAGAAAAAGAAAACACAAACACTAACAAGTGATACACATAGGATAAAAAGATTACAGGGTATTTAAGTTATATTCAGCATGTTTTCTATATTTCCTGACAATAAGGATGTATTTCTTGTATAGTTACAAAATTACATAAAATTTAAGTTCATCCAAAATCCTACCTCTTCTCCTAATTCTTACAACAAACAGAACTTCAAATCTCAGCTGATTATACTGTCATTCATTGCACGGCACAAATACCAAACGCAAAACTCTTAGGGTACTCAAAACATTTATTTGAAAGTATAATTCCTAATATGTTTGTGGTAGTAATTTACTTCTTTGGGAACAAGTTCTTATCTAACTTGACAAATCTAGCAGAATTCCTAAGTTATTGCTACATTATTAGTCTCCTTGAATTTTAAGCAAGTTACCTTCTGTGAGATGAGTCTATAGCTAAACAAGGAAATTCTTCAACTTCTGAAGAGTTACTATATAACCTAGCAGTTTCACTCTCAGGTATACAACCAAGAGAAATAAAAACTTATGTGTACACTAAAACTTGTACACAAATGTTCTCTGTAGTATGACTGATACTGCTGAGAACTCCAACATCCTGCGAAATTATGTTTGGGTAAACAAAATGTGGTATTATTCATAAAATGGAATATTATTCAGCAATTAAAAAATGAAGTACTGACATATGCCACAACATGAAAGCACCATGGGCTTCCCTGGTAACACAGTGGTTAAGAATTCGCCTGCCAATGCAGAAGACATGGGTTCAATCCTGGGCCTGGAAGATCCCACATGCCGCGGAGCAACTAAGCCTATGTGCCACAACTACTGAACCTGCGCTCTAGAGCCTGTGAGCCACAACTACTGAAGCCCACCTGCCTAGAGCCTGTGCTCCCCAATGAGAAGCCACCACAATGAGAAGCCTGAACACCGCAAGGAAGAGTAGCCCTGCTAGCCACAACTAGAGAATGCCTGCACGCAGCAATGAAGACCCAACACAGCCAAAAATAAAAATTAATAATAAAAACTAAATCTTAAAAAAAAAAATGAAAGCACCTTAAAAACATTATTCTTAGTAAAATATGCCAGTCATAAAGACCAAATATAATGATTTTATTTATATGAAATGTCCAGAATAGGCAAATTCAGAGAGACAGAAAGTAGATTACTAGCTTCCTGGGGTAGAAGAGAAACAGGTACTGACTACTAATGGGCACAGGGTATCTTTTCAGGGTGATAAAAGTGTTCCAAAATTGATTGTGGTCATGGTTGTACAACTCTATGAATATAATAAAAGCCATTAAATTGTACATTTTGAATGAGTAAATTATGCAGTAGGTGAATTATATTTCAATAAAACTGTTAGAAGTGTTTAAATAAAAAAATCAACAGTGACAAAAAACTGGGTAACTTAACAGCACACCAGCTTCCTCAATATAAGATTAGCACTATGATTCAGCAGCTGTGCTTTAAACACTGTACATTTTGGGTCATCCACGATAACTACAAGTTCCAAAAATTAAAATAAAACTTAGTATAGGTATACTATCTGAGTAGTACAGTCAGGATTTCACCTATTTCAAATTATGCTAAGAGCAGTCTTACTTCTTTGAGATCACACAAAATGAGAGCAATTGTTGTCACAGAAAAATACTGCCCAGCAAAAGGGAAGCCAAGAAACAAAAAATTTCTAGTATTATCCATCTGAAAGAAAAACTTCATGCAGACAGAAAGCAAAATATGGAAATGAGGCTGTGCTATATTAGTTTATACCTGCATTTGTGTATATTCATCATCTGTCCTTTTATTTTATTTTATTTATTTATTTTACAGTATTAGGTTTAGACTCTAGGGCCCTAGGAGGTAGCTAATGTGTGTATTCCAAATGGTACCACATAAATGTGGGTATTTACTATTTTCTAAATCATAAATATTCTGCAAATACTACATAAGCTACATTCAGGAAGATCTTCCAAGAACACTAAAGCATTTCACAGCATGACAGAGCAATTTTCAGATGTAAGCAATTGCTCATTCTGACTTTGGCTCAAAAGCCAGACATCTGAACACTTGGAAATACACCAGAGATATTAAAACACCAGCTTTACTGCAGTATAAAACCTCAGTCTAAAATTGAAATCTACTTGCTTCCTGCTCTGCCATAGTCAGAAGGGAAGGACTGAAAGGTTCAGTTTAGAATTTTTCATTAAAAAAAATTATGACAACAGAAATAACACAAGCTCATTAACAAAAGCTCTCAAGTAAAGACATATATTAGCTTAGCATAATGACAAAATGGACATGGGTGATATTTGAAATTTTGGGGCATGTTTTTAACTAGAATGCAACAATTGATTAATTTTAACAAATATCTCTCTCTAAGGGAATAAAACAAGAAAATATTCTTCATATTATATCAGACAGAAAAAGCTTTTCAAACTAAGTATATGAACCTTACAAAGATGTGGTTCATGATAAAGTTTGCTAATGCATATACTAAAGAATTACAAAGTACTAATGTTCAGTTTAATGTGGATATTTATATTTTAGGATTAAGCTAGAATTTTACAGTCATATAAAAATTAAATTATATTCTATATATTGTTTAGTCCTGTAGTGCGCCCACTTACTCAACCACCCAAACTGTTCTTTCCATACAACTCACGTAAATTAGTTCAACTCCTCTTCTTCCTCAAAAGAAATTAATTCAACTCCTCTTCTTTCTCTCTATGCATATAAGCCAACATACACATTTGGCTTCTGTCAATTACACAGATAATATAACATATAAGATATATATAAGCAGTAAGATAATAAAATTAGCAGTATGAAGTGCTTGAGTTTGTCTTTTTTTTCAATTAGATGTATATAAATTGTTTTTCCTTATCCTTTAGTATTAGCTAGACAAGATACCCCAAGAACCAAGGCCCATGTTAAGAATAGAGGGAAAGAAGGCTATAAAAATATTTGTTGATTAACCTAATTTCTACTATTGGGGAGAAAAAGACTTCACTAGGAGATGGTAGTTTCCAAAGTTGACGTCTCCATCAAGTAACTTATTGCCTTCATTTATGATAGAAAATGTTAGCCAACCCCCCACAGTACGACTAAAACTTTTTATGCTGTAGTTTTAAGCTAATACTAAAAGAGTAACTACTATAATTTCTTTATGTATTCATTATAGTCATAGTAATGTTAATTTATCATCACAATCTTACAAAGCTAGGATAATATTAATACATTTGTTTCTTTTAATTTCATAATGCTAAGTAGACACACATGTACATACACAAAGTGTAGTTTCACCACAAATCTATACTTGAAATTTTCGATATAAAAAAGACCCACGGGGTTTTCTGGTGGCACAGTGGTTAAGAATCCGCCTGCCAATACAGGGGACACGTGTTACAGTCCTGGTACGGGAAGATCCCATATGCCACAGTGCAACTAAGCCCTAAGCCCATGGGCCACAACTACTGAGCCTTCGCTCTAGAGCCTGCGAGCCACAACTACCAAGCCCACATGCCACAACTACTGAAGCCCATGCATCCAGAGCCCATGCTCCGCAACAAGAGAAGCTGCCACAATAAGAAGCCTGCACACTGCAATGAAGAGTAGCCCCCACTGTCCGTAATTACAGAAAGCACACACGCAACAACAAAGACCCAATGCAGCCAATAAAAATTAATTAATAATAAAAAAAGACCACAAACCATTCTCTTGCTGAGGCTAATCTAAAATCAAGGCTCTAGAGCACAGAACCTATGCAGAACTTAAGAAGGAGTGGTACAGTATAGTGAGGCCTTCATTTTCCTATTATTTCCCAGATTCCTGGTACTGGCCCAGGCTTGGAAGAGTCAAAGAATATCAAGACAAAATCTCTTGTTAAACTTTATACTCAGTTATTACAAAACTGTGTTGAATTCTTGAGTTCTTATTGTGATTTTTTTTCTTAAAGACTTAGTGTCAATAAAATGTACATTGCAAAAAATGTATTACAATGTTAAATTCATTTACCCCAAGCCCATTTTATTTATTTTTTGTGTCTGAAATACTTCACATTCAAATTCCTATATTTGTTAATTTCTACACTTTAAATACCTCTCTCAAAACCAATCAACTCACCAGAACCACCCAGTTTATTCACGTTTGTCTTTTTGCGAAAACAGTAATTTTTCTCATAAAATGTTCAATCTTTTTAGAAAAATATTCTTTCCATATTAAATCCAGATGTCAGTGAGTTTAATAAATAAGGTACTTCTGCATATGATGTCATTATTGCAGTTGCTAGTTTACAGTAATCTCCATAACATCAAATGTAGCATCAGGATAGAAAGATTATGGTAAAATAAGTAAAAAAGAAAACGCAATTGCCCGCAAAACAAATAGAAAGAGAAACATAAGAAAATACCAGTTTTATAACTTCATTTAAAAAACTAATAAAACAATAATGAGTATAAGGCACATTTCATTTTTTACCCAGCAGAAAGAAAAAACACAGAAGTATATTTCTCACAACCATTACTGCAACCACTGAATTCCTTCCCTCTTGTTTTCTTCAATTCTACCTTAACTCATCACACAATGCAGAACCTAGCATATGCTTGTAAGATTTAAAAACAGAAACCAATCTACAGGTTGGTGTTTAGATTTAAAACCTCTATCAGATCAAAAGTACTAACTACCTTTGTCCTCCCCTTTTCTTTTGGATTCCCGTAAAGTAATAAGACTTGTTAGTTATCCAACTATTTAACACGAGATATTTCTTTCAAATACTAAATATTCTGAAAGAGAAAAAGCAAAAACACCATCTCAACCAGGGCCACCATAAAAGCTTTTTTTTTTTTAATGGAAGTTTTCAAGTATATACAATATACAAATGTAGAACGAGAAGAATATAAGCATGCATGTACCCATCATTTAGTGTCAATGACTCCAACATACAGTAACAATCACACACAGCAGTCCCAGATATACTGCACCAAATTATCTTAAAGCAAATTCCAGACACTGTGAGATTTTGTAAGATATTCCCCTGTAGGTGGTTATAAAGTGAAAATCTTACTTCCTGCCCCCGTCTTCTCTCTAGCCCACTTTCCAGTGGTATGAGATGCCTAAAAAAACTATTTTTTAAAGTAGGTAATTAAACTATCTGTATGGGTTTCACAGAAACTCCATGACAAATGAGAAAGCATCAATGCTTCTAATTTTCTTCAAAAAACAAAAAACTACTTAGATTTACATAGGAAAATGAGGTATTTCTTTTTCCAGTAACTTTTATATAATTCTTACCGTCTTCATTTAAAAACAGTTTGTTGAACCGTAATCCACTTGGCTCTTTCCCAACATATCGATGCACATACTCTGTTCCAAGATCATTAACAGCAATGGCATATTTCAAAGGTTTTACACAGGATTGAAGGCAAAATGGAACTTTGGTATCTCCAATAGAATGCCTATTTAAAAGTAGATTTAAAAAATAATTCAGATCAACTGGGAAAAAATGTAACAACTAGAGCTGTTATTTACATGTTAATTCTAATTTACAACAGTTTTCCCACAATTCAACAACAAGTTTACTTGGATACTGAAGAATAAATGTAAGTGTGTTTATTTTAAAAGGGATACTGCAATAAAAAGGCAAAAGCTTACAAGTACTCAGGTAATAGACTGGTTCAAAATTAGGTAATAAGTAATGTGAAAAATTGACTCTGAGGGCAAGAGGGTATGTAGGACCTTCCTTACTCCTATCTGTATTCAATCGCATAAAATAAACTAGCCCTTTTAGAAATTAGTCACCATTTTTTTTACTCATAGCTTTAATCATGGCCAAATTGTGGCTACTTTTTAAATGAAGCTCAATTTATTCAATACCACTGAGACCCTGTCTATAAATGCCTCATCTTGTGAACCATATCAATTTACAATTTCAGCCCCAATAAAAGAAACAGCATCCGGTTTTATAAACCTGATTGATAGAGCTGGCACTAAAGGCAATCATTATCACCATGCAGATGACAAGAGAACAAAAAGAAAGCTCTTTATGTTACCAGAGATGCACATGAAGCAGAGAATAGGTTTGAAAATGAAAAAACTTGACTGACCCCATTATAATGTAAGCTTTGCAAGGGCATTAATTTTTGTTTTATTTGCTGAAGATATCCAGGTGCCCCAAACAATGTCCCAACACATTACAGGCACTCATTTATTTGACTGAAATTTATTCACAGTAAAACGGGGCACTATAATAACTATCCCTGGGCAAACAGGTTAAATGGAGACATCAGAGGAACACCTCACTTCTAAGTATATGATGAAATATAAACAGATTTGTATATATATCAAAAATACATAATATTCTTCCTATCAAACTTATGAATAACTTCTAATTCAGACCATAACTTCAACTTGGCAATCATTCTAAAACCTGACAAAGCCTGTCTTACTTCATTTGGATTTAAAAATACCTACGTTCCAGCCCAAAGTCAAGTTTTCAAATTCTCTAGATAAGAAAACTAAAAGAATCATCTCTACACACAAAGTATGTTTAAGAAGAAAAAAGACGTGCAATAATTAAGTGATAATAATTTCTTCCAAATATAAAATTTCTACTACATGATAAACCATTTACTCCAAATAATAAAAAAAAAAAACAGGAATACCACTCCCTACTGGGATTTGCTCCATAAGGATAAGCCATGTCTTCTCACGCATTTGTGTCTGTTCATAGCACCCAACACTGAATTCAACACGCAAGTGGTTAACACATTTCACAGGCCCAGATGAGGATAAAAGCCTGTCATAATTGAGAGAACAATGGACTAGAATTTAAGAGACCCAGGTGCTAGTTTCACCTCTGCCAGTTTTATACAAACTCTGGGCCTTAGATTCCTTATCTTAAGAATCAGGAATGAGCTAAAAGATGTGGTTTGTTTTTGGTTTTGTTTTTTTTTACTGTAAATACTTGAGGAAGATAAGTAGTAAAAAATAAAAGGATCACTTAGAATGAAGGCACTTAAGAGATATAAAACCTAACAAATGTGTGGAAAAGCTTTAATTGGGACATCTTGAAAAATAAAACCTAAAATTATATGGTTAAATGACTTGTAGTTTTAACAAAATTTAGGATAAAATCGTATCTCTGATAGAAATTCATTAAGCTGTATACACCTAGGAGTTGTATATCTCATTTTATGTGAGTTATATTTCAATGAAAAAAGAAATAATTACCCTAGTAAAAAGCAAACAAAAACTAGAAAGATTAAGATTATACCTCTGAGCTAAAGTCTTCGAGCAAAAAAAAATTGATTTTTTTCTTTTTTTGTCATAATTTTTCTGACAAAACCAAACTGCAACATAAGAAATCTTTGTCTGACTCATAATTAAAAAGGTCATTCTTAAAAAAATATTTCAGAACTTTGTCCATTTTTCCAAAGGGCCTCTCTTACTTGACTTTTTAAATAAAATCATTCTCTCTGAAGTGCTGTATTGTTACCCTTTTTATAATTCTGCTGGATCCTAAAATGTCAGTGGTTATGCCTGGAGGGTGAGTATATCCTAAGATCACTTTCACAGACTTCATGAAATCTTGTATGTTTTGAAAATGACTGATGAGTAAGAGACTGTATTATATTGTTTTGCCTTAACTACCATGCTAATCATATCATCTGCAAGAGGAACAAAGATAATGACAGGATGGGTAACTAATCTTAAGCCAAGAAAGGTGAACTAATTGTATTAGTGGTCAGTTCATTAGTGAATAACTTCATGTTTTGCCAGATCTACTTTTCCTAAGAAAATTTGTAACTGTAGTTCTTTGAACAATAAATATTCAAATAACAAGACTAAAACTATGAATAAGATAGATGAATTGCCTCATAAAGTTTAGTATAAGGTACTGTTTCAGTTGAGTTTTTTAAATTAACTAAAATCTAAACTTCTTTACCTTCTTGAATTTATGTCATGTTAGGGGGCTAATTACTATTACAGAGGATGCTCCTCTCTACCTCATGTTCACTGTTATGCAAAATTTAGGGCTTAGAGTTGGTTTTGATGGATCTGAAATACTTACCTCTGTCCATCTACTGTACAAACTGACACGCCCCACAGATCAGGACTGAACTTGGCTAGTTGAGGAATATAATCTGCAACCTACCCAAAACATTGGAAAGAAATTAACAGGTATAATACAGGCAAATAGTATTTTCTTCTACCAAAAAATTTATCTCAATTTAGCTTCCACCAATGAACAGCTATTTTATAGTACTCAGTGGCTTTGTAGTCTATCTTTTATTACAATATTCACAAAAACAAAGGGCACAACAGACTTGAGGATTACAAGTGAAATCTAAGTGACTTCTCTCAGTCTCCATCACTCCCTATGTTTTTTAATGCATTCTCTCTTCCTAAAAAAGCACAGTCTAAAAGAGGAACTGGGACTTGGTTTTTTTTTTTAAGGGAAAAAAACCAGAATTTCTTTAATTAGGGTCATGCTAATAGGGTCTCATTACCTAAAAACTTTCAATATGGAGAATAAATATAACAGCCCTTATATTATGTAGAGGATTTTAAAAACTGGAAACATTTTACTTAATTTTCTATGATATCATACCCGCAGAAATTCCCAGGAAGTTACTTTTTACTTAATTACAAATTTAAAATCCATCTCAATCACTTGAAAATCAAAAAGAACTCTTAAGCTTAGATTTCATTTTAGCAAAATAACAATTAACTATTTGAAATATTTTACAAGCACTTGAGCCAGTGCCTTCACTTAAATTTCTTAATTAGCAAAACACAAAACTACACAATTTTACTCTCTACCTCAACTTTAGCTGAATTTATTAAATGATTGGTTTAGGAAAATATTCACATCAAAAACGTTACCTTTCCTCCAGACTGCTTTTTAGCACTCTCATATAACTCATCGATGTGTGAAGTAAAAGACATAAAGTCAGGAATGACAAACTTTCTTCTAAAGGCTTGTGTCAACAAAACAATGTTGCTTTGAACACATCTGTGGAATATGAGAAAAAAATTAATAGACTGGGTAACCTTTCAAATATTAGTACTAACTAATAATAACAATATTAATTAGGGGAATATTCAAGCAATAAAGAAATTCAACATTTTAAACAAACTAAATTCCACAAATTATACTCTTTCTACATTATTTTCTTTCCTTCAAGCAGCCTTTCATGTAGTTGCTTGTACGCTGTTGAACAAGTTATGGAAATAAATTAGCCTAAAAATTTTGTGTCAGATTAAAAGAGCAGAGCATTCTACCAGGTTAAGTATCAAGACCATCTAAAAACAAGTTTTTTAGCCTACCAGAGCTGATAAGCATGCAGCATAACATTTGGTTTAACAAGAATCAGACTTTAATATATAGTTGAGATCCTGTTTATTTTTCCACGAAATAACCTCAGACATATATCCCTTAGTTTCTATATAACTATTACTAGTATTTCACAAAAAACTAAACATTTTGTATTTTAACATATTTTTCCTAAATTAATTTTGAAAAATTTGCATAAAGCTAAAGAATGGAAATATCAACTTTGTTCAGTCCAATTTCTCTTATATGAAATACATATTAAAATGCTTGAAAAAATAACGTATAATTTTAAAAGTTATATATAGCAGTATAATAATTTTACATTATTTGAATCATCAGTGTGTTAAATTACATTATTCTATCCACTGTAAGATGTGTAATACATTGTAGAATAAAAATGTTTCATTGTTAAAAACTATTTAAAAGATATGGTAAACCATGTGGATGGGAGAGCATGAAATTTAATGATTTGAACCAATATTCTGCTGTTTTAAAAAGGATTTAAGCTAGAAAATCAATCTATTAATGTAACCTTTAAGAAGAGTTTTATAAATAAGTAACAGCCAACCATATACTCTAAGCTCATCTTCTTAAGACAGTCTCAGAAACTTAGTAATAGAATACTTAATTGATAAAAGAAGACACGTAGACATGAGCATCAAGCCATATACCAACTTAAGACTAAGCCCATAACAGACTAAAACAGACTATTTATCCTGTTTAACCCTCAAAACATGAACACTTTGAGATTTCCCCACTTTACATAAAGATAAGAAAACTCTGTGTTTAACTTGTAAGTAAATAACATGCACTAATTATAAATGGAGAGTCAGAGAAGTAGACACTCAGTATTTCTTTTTTAATCCATGGTATATGATAAATTTTTATATCTTAATATTTTAATTCAAGTTGTTCTAAATGAAACATCAAACTAGAATTAAAAGCCAGATAACACATTTTAACTATTAATAAAAATCCAGAATATATACTCATTTGGTCAACACTGAGTATTAAACATTGATTTAAAATAAAATAGGTTATTTTCAGTGACAAAGACGTGCTTCGATTACAACATGAAAAAGTTATAGTCCTAACTTCCATTATTAACCTACAGACATAGAAATAATTGACATCCAAGAGATAACAAATATTTACTTCAATAAACTTAGATAAATTTCATAGTTTCAGTGTTAACCTAATAAACATTAAGTTTTGCCATTGACTTAATATTTAATATGCTCCAAACAGCAATTCAACTGGCACGAAAGTTGCAAGTAATATATAACAAAAGACACGTTTCACAGCAGAAAAAAGTTGACAATTCCTAATCTAAATCACTATATCTGTATCATATTAAATCAACATCTCCCTTTTTCAAGAAGTATTACATAAGAAAATATAAGGACTGCCAAACAAATTTAAATTATTAACCTTACTACTATTTACTCAAAATTAATCAGCACTTTTAAAAGGAGGCTTTATCATTAACAAAATTGTACAGTCAGTAAAACTGGGAATTTTTTTTTTTCTCTATCAGAAGGTGCTGGTAAAGCTATGCTAACAGCCTTCGCTGGTGAAATACTATGGCCAACCAAGGCAATACCACTCAGAAAATTGTCTTAGCTGCACACTGATGAACATTCCAAACTGAAATGTTTTTCTTGGGAGTTATTTTAATATAGATGCCATAAGTCTAAGTAAAAAATCAGAAGGCATATAAAGTGACCTGAGAAGGAAGTGCTTATTATGCTTTTTAACAAGTCACATCTTTCTCATGTTTTGTCCAGTTTTCTCATCTGTAAACTGGTAATAATAATTTTTCTTTCCTTCTTTACTTAAATGTTTATGATTAACAACTGTAATGCACTCAGTATTTTACAAAATATCTCACGTGTAATTTTTCATTAGTAAAGTAACATAGTGGATAAGAATTTTTTAAGAAAAATCAAATACCAAAGACTACCATTTATTTCCTCCAAAACAAAAAAGATAAAAAAAAATTATGATCACACATAAAAATATTTCTAATACTTATATGGCTAAAAATGCATGAATAAAAATAAGGCATTCCTTTTCAACACAAATTGTCTACTTCTACTGAGATTATTAGCATTAAAAACAATTGATTATCTAGATAGGTATACAGGCAGTCTCCAACTTTCAAATAGACTATGCTCCAAAAAGTATGGTTAGAACTCACTTTCCCATTAAAAAAATTCTACATATTAGTTGTTTCTCAGATTACCCTCAAAGGCTAAATATATTAACCAACAATGTATTTTTGGTAAAATATCAACATATTGACTTCAAACCTTTCCACTTTCCTTTATAAATTACTTCTTTGGGAAAATGAATTCCATTGTAACATCTCCTTCCCACTTGCATGGAGGTGAGATAATTTATTTCTGGCAACACTAACTAGAAAACTTCTTATTTTGAAAAAGAGAAAAAACTTCTCTGAAGTAATCACTGTTCCAGGTAACCTGAAAAGGTTAACAGTCAAGAGGTTCTGAATCACCTCATTCTAGGGATGAAAAGAGAAATCATATGCTTATAGATGTAAACTTTTCCACTGCCTGTTCACATATACCACTTAGCATTTGTCAAATTGGGAACTGCCTATATTACAATCATCAATTTTTTTAAAAATTTGGATTAGTGTTTAAAATAATGCTTAATGTTATTTTTTAATATACTTATGGGTAGAAAATTTTGATTATGTTTCCTGGCTTTGTACTCAATGTATTTGTTACTTTAATTTCATATTTAAAAACAGCAATATGTTTATGAAGCACAAATAAATTTAACCAGTACTAAAAAAGGTGTAAAATACTGTTTTCACTTGGGAATTTCAAAGCAATTCCTCATACCCATTAACAACAGACCTACCTACCTACCATTTCTCTGACAACTTCATTCTCAGACATACCAAAATAACTCCCCAGAAGGCACCATAATCACGATAGTTTGCACAGACTTCATGAACACTAAAACTAAAATAACCTTTACTGCAAAGGCACAGCTAACTAGAAATGATTTCCTTCCCTTCACAAAGAAACAGGTTCTAAAGATTCAAAATTCCTAACACCAATTTCAACATGGACCTAAAATCTACACTTTATTAGGTCAGTTGAGTTAATAGAATAAAAAACCTGTGATGAAAAGACAGAGATCTAAAATTGCCAGCAGTACTTCACAGTATGCCAAGATACTTGGGAGGATCTCAGTTAAATACTTCTACCTTCAGATGACTTAATACTCCAGGATATTCCCAAGAAATATCTAGAACAAATCACCTAGCCCCCAAAAGACAATAAAAGAAAAAATAAAAATACATACATACAAATAAACTTTCAAGGTAGATGATGGAATTCTTTGGATCTATTTCAACCTAGGCCTATGGTCCGGAAAAAGCCAATGTCTTACAGTACTCTTTACAGTTTTATACTAGTTTTCACTCAATTTTAGTTGTAAAATACAATTTACCTCCTTGGGATTCATGACAAACTTGCTGTCTATTAAATCATTAAGCAATCAGACTAGCAGGAACACATTTATGAAGATATATAGCAAAGATAGGCAAATATAAGAAAATCAAAATAAATATTCTCATTCATCCACATCAAGGCATTAATGTCCAAAGTTAGCATTAAGTTTTTAAATATTATGAAGAAAATAAAAATAGCCACAAGCCTATGTAGTAATATGTCTGAAGAGAGGAAAGAAGCAGACAACAGAGACATGTAAATCTAACGAATATAGACTGTCTGAATATAGGCTTCTCATTTTATGATGTCATTTAAATCACCTTGTAGCAAAGAAACAGAGACCATGCTGAGAAAGGCTGCAAGATATGCAGATAAATTAGAGATCAATTTAAACCATGACAGGACAAAGAGTGCGTTCTATTCAAACCACCGGGTACTATAAATGGAAACATCCCTGGCTAGGTTTCCTCACAACAGTTTCAAAGTACACTGTTAGTCCCAATGTATCATAGTACTTTAATGTGCACCAAGTTGTTTCAAACAATTGATGTTTATAAATCCCCTCCCCCCCTTTTTTCAATTAGGCAGGAAGCACTGGCCTTCAAAGATGCAATTTTGTTTTAAAAGAAAAATCACCATATAGTATAGCAAATGACCATTAAAGCTTTGTTTGGCAGAAATTTTTACTTTTTAAAAAGATCTTTGTCTAGCATGACACCATCTGATGTTGTTTGAAGAGTTAATCTTAACATATCCATACACTCTTTCAACCTGGGATCAGACGTTCGCAATCCTGTAGATTTGAGTGCCTGTTTTTAAAAAAATAAAGAGTTTGTAAATATATAGTGCAAATAATGTATATGCTTATTCCAACTATAAGTTTTTAAATCCTGTATATATAAACACTTCTACCCAAGACCTGAATACGTATATGGCATTTTAGTGTCACTATTACCCACTTTCTGGACAAGTTTCTCATTGTTTCTTTCATTTTCTTTCACTGATTACCTTGAAATGAGCATGATGAAAATTTGAAAATAAGAGAAACAGTGTCAGTCAGAATCTACATGTCAGATGACCTTTAAGACTACATTGCAATATTACCATGTTATTGATTCAGTAGCAGTGATTTTTAAAAAGTTAAGATAGAAAAATATAAAAACTTACTGTAATAAATTTATGAACAGGTATTTTCTCTTGTCCTTCTGCGATTGTATAAAACAGCAAATCTTCCAAGCTAGGTAACAGACCCTGTTTTATTTTACTAAAGGGGGGAAAAAAGAAGACAAAATTAACGCTTATGTGAACATTCAAGTGGATTTTACCTATATCTATTTTAATATAATCACTGAACCAGACTACAGTTGAGTTAATCTATTCATCAAGACCCGCTATCATAAGAAATGCTGATTTACCAAAATCAAACAGTATTACTGAAACCACCCTGAAAAACAAGTTTAAAAAATGACTCATTAATTAATACAGATATCTTCTAATTCCAAGTTTTGAAATCTTGGCTACCATTTCTAGTGGTGCTAATGCCTAGCCATCTGTTATGGTGATACCCTCCTGTCCTAACACAATCCCCTCAATACTAATTATAGAGCCTAGCAAATGTTTAGTTAAGAGTCAATACTTTGTTCTCTTGTTGTTACTGTTTTTTAATATGATGACTATACATATATATTGTTCAAACAGTTAACCTGATTGTAAAATTCGGGGGAGAGAGCAGTTAAGTACTGGACAGTAAAGATTAGTGCACAAGTTCTTGAATCCTGGTTGTAATACTTACTAGCTGAGTCACCCTGGATAAATTAACCTTTCTGTGCAACAATTTCCTCATTTGAGAAAAGGAGATAATAGGTCTACCTCACAGCGTACTTGTGAGAATCAGTTGACTTAATACATTCAATACCTTTAGAGCACTGCCTGGCAGAGAGTAAGTACTCAACTGTTGGTAGTTGTAGTTACTATTTCCAAAGTGACCTAGGCTTACATATACAGATCAAATGCCACAAATTACGAAGACTGTTAGAATAAAAATTTTACCATAAAAATAATTTAAATCTTAATTAACTAATAAGCTAGTATAAGATGCTGTGATTAACCAAACTTTCAATTAAGAAAAATTTTTTCCTATCCGTTGTAAAGCTTTCAGGTAAACAAACTATAATGAACCTATTATATGCCTTTCTTTTGGGGGACTCTGAAACTGAAATGAACACATTTCAATATTCTGAATATCTATGACTTTCATAAGTATTATACTAATGCTGGAAGAATTATATAAGTAGGGAAGACCAATCCCTTCCCCATTCATCACTATTTATTAAAATCAAAGGTAGAAATCTGTATGTGTGTATATATGTACATATCTGTATATGTATAAAATATCTGGAAAGGACTTCACTGTATTTCAAGAAAGAGAGAAAATTAGAGAGTGGCCCATATATTTCTATCTTAAAAGACAACAGAATGTTGGTTCACAGAGCACGTACACTTACACATGCACATATAAAATTTCTCCTAAAAGAGGCATTAATGTTGGCATTAATATCATTTACACTTGTTTTCAAAGCTGTTATACCAACCTCTAGTTTTTAAAGTCAACTCTAAAGTATAAGAATTTCATGCCAATGTTTTAAAAAAAACTAAAACATAGGATTATTGTAATTTAATGATATATCCCGGATATATAATTACTCCCTGAAACAATTTTGCCTCTCAGAGAACTTTTAAAAATGCATTTGGGATATTTTAATAATAAGAGTTAAAATATATTGATCACCTTTGTTAAGTACTCTGCTAAGTGTTTTACATGCATTCTAATTTAATCCCTCCAATGATGTCACAACAGAAGGTACTATTATCAAAATATAGTATGGTTCTTGGTACATAAGAGAAGCTGAATACATTTATTATTTGTTAAAAAAAATGACTGACTATCCCCATTTCACAGGTCAATAAACTTCTCAAGACTGCACAGTGGTAGAGATATATTTAGAATTCTCTGAATCCAGAGTCCAAACTATATAACACTACAATTTTACTGGCTCTCAAACTTACTAGCTAGTTAGTACTTTTAAGATACAATTTTTCTAGGTCTTACCCTGACCTAAAACCATTAAACAGTATTCAATAATACTGATGACTTAATATTGTGTTGGCCAATATGGAAAAATCCAAACGAACTTTTTGGCCAACTCAATACATTTAAAGAAAATTGAGCCAGCTGTCAAAAACAATCAGTGGAAAATAACATACCAATTATTTACAGAAAATGGTTTGTCAAATAAACTTCAGAGAGTGGTAGTTTATCACTTTAAAAAACTGCAGAATAAGCCTTCTATGTATTTATCACACCAGTAAATGGTATTTGCTTTGCCTAAAAGCCATATAAGTAACATAAAATATACACTTCTTTAGCTTATGGTACACAGGGCAAAAAAAATTTAAATGACAATGTTTACTGTCACAGCTAGAAAAAAAAGCTAAATATCTACTTGCTTTTGGACAAGAGACTAATTTTTATCCATAGGAGAGAAATTTAAGTCATTCCTAAAAAATATGCTCACAAAATAAATGTTCAAAATTGATTTTTTATGTGTTTTGTTGAGGATGTTTTTATTCTGCTGTTTTGGACAAAATAAAGAATTCTCTGTTAAGACCATATTCTTAACCCAACTACGATCGTTTACAAAATACCCATATGACAGCAATATATTGTCCTTGTTCCAAAATACCTTTAGACAATGTCAAATGTCATATTAAAAGTAGTACAGTTTTTACACAATGTAAGCAATAATTTAGAAGAAGAGACTATAAAATGATGACCTATGACATCTATTTGGGGGAAAAAAAGAATCATTAAGACTAAAGAAAAACTAAAAACCTTAAATTAATGACTATTACCTCTTGCTGCTAAAAAAGAAAATGAAACTTCCTGGTTTATAGTTGAAATATATATGCTACTTTACTGGAGTATATTTTACCTGGTGCCATTAAAGCACCACTGATCTTGATCCTAAAATCCATGAGTCCACGAACAATGATCTTTTGAGTAACTTTTTTTTTCTATGTATATACCCTAAGTTTAATAATTATGAAAATACCTGATTAAATTAGAAAAAAGAAAATACAGTTTCTTATTCAAAACACAAGATCTCAGTTTTGTCTGGGTGCTAGACCTTCACAAAATTTTTCTAAGTAAACAAAAAAAAAAATTTGATTTTTTAAAAAAGTACTACCAATCTCAGCATTTAAAAGCGCAGACTCTGATCTGAGAGTTCACTTCAACAGTTTAGTGAACAAATGCAGATTCTCCCCAGACTTTCAAACACGTAAAAATTACTCCCAAGACCTTTCTTGATATTACCCCCTTTTCTTTCCCCAAGTTTAATATGACTTTGTGGCAATACTTAATGATAATACATTTCGTTATTAAAACTCAAAGGCTAAAACTTATAGTTTTCAGACTATAGAGTAACTAGGATATTCTTGAGAAGTATTTAAGTTTTAATGACAAAAAAAATAGACTAGGGCTTCCCTGGTGGTGCAGTGGTTAAGAATCTGCCTGCCAATGCAGAGGACATGGGTTTGAGCCCTGGTCTGGGTAGATCCCACACGTCGTGGCGCAACTAAGCCTCAGAGCCACAACTGCTGAGCCCACCTGCCACAACTACTGAAGCCTGTATGCCTAGAGCCTATGCTCCGCAACAAGAGAAGCCACTGCAATGAGAAGCCCGCTCAAGGAAACAAAGAGTAGCCCCCGCTCACCAAAACTAGAGAAAGCCTGCACGCAGCAACAGACCCAACCCAGCCAAAAATAAAATAAAATAAAATAATTTAAAAAAAATAGACTATAACAGGCTTTCAAATTGTAGTATCAACAATTGTTGTTGATAAGCCCTCAGATTCCCTAGGGAAAAACATGAAATGGTTATGACACCCAGCAACTAAAATGGGATATACATAGAAGATTAGTAAATCCAAAGAAAAGTCCTCGTTTCATACCTTTTTACTTCTTCCTTTTACTCCCCCTCATTTCCTTTCTAATTTCTGCCTTTAAGATCTCTTCACCATCATTTTGTTCCTTCTTTTACCCATTCCTTCTCCTACTTTATCCTCACAAAATACCTGCCTAAAACATAGAAATGATTTCTCTAAAAAAAAAAAAAGAAAGAAAAATCCTATGTATTTAACTGGAATCTATAACATGTGCCAGCATTATATTAGTCATTGCTTACAGTCTAAAAGGGAAATAGAAGACATACATAATGAGGAATTACAAGAAAGAAACTATGGGATCCAATCACTGGAAAATTACTCCACTGTAGACTAATAAGGTAACGTTTTTAGGAGAGGTATAATTTGAGCTAGACTTGAAAGATGGGTAGGAGCTGGAAATATGGCAACAGAAAAGGATTTCCCGCAAAGGAAATAGTACGACCACAGCAATGAAGGTAACCATTCGCTGGGTATTTACAAAGAACAGCAAACAGAGCATAGGATACATGAATTAAGTACATGTTTCCACCCATGAGCTGTTAAAATACCTAATTTTCAGGGTTGAGAGAGATCTATATAAATCAACCAATAGATGAGGAGACTACCAAAAAATTTACATATGGAGTTTAAATTCAGGGCCAATTTCTGCAAACATGAAAAGAGACACTGTCTCTGATTACTGATCAACCAGTTTCCCAATACCAAAGGACAATTAAAGCTCCTCAGTTTATAATTTGGCTTTGTACTACCTATTCAATCAAAATTTTCTAAGTAAAAACCTGTACTATCAAATGAAAGGAGAAAAATAAACTGCAAAATAAGAGGGAAAAAAAATGGAAACCAACTATACTGTCTTATTGTTAAATAATGTTCCATATTACTTGACTTTTTCAAACTATAAAGACTGGAGTAAATGTCTGGTTTTTTTCCTTTCTGTCAACCCCATATAACTCAAAAGTATAATATAGTATGGTAAACCTACTAGCTAATCAAAAACTTTTCAACTAGGTTAAAAAAATATGATGCCCGCTAACAGAATACCAAGGAATGCTTTGGTGTTTTTACTTATGTCTCCATTTTAAAACAATGATCTTTAAAAAATATTTGGGGCTGTTTTTAAATCAGTTTATCATTTTTATTTTAGAGTGATCTGATTGAAAGTGTCCATCAACACCAGCTAATTAGCAGATTAAACCTGTGAGGTTGAAAGCTGAATTGATAGTGGCTGACCATATACCACTGTAAGTCTGACAAAGCAATAAATTCTGTTCATCCTCTAGAGTATTTTGCCCCAAGGCTAATTATTGGGGGATTTAAAAACAAAATCTTACATCTTTTAAAACTTTACTGTTAAAAAAAGCACTTTCTGTTGTTTCACCTTAAAACTCCATGTGATAAAGCAAGGTGGGTAAACTGTCTCCTATTTACAGATAAGGACAAAGTCTCAAAGTCAAGCAATTTATATGTCCAATGTCATACAACTCTTAAGTGGCTGGGCCAGATTTAGTCCTAGAAAGCCAGTACTTGGCTCCTAATCCCAGATTCTTCCTGCTATGCCACACCAACTGTGCTGAGTTATTAACACTCCATTTTAGGAGGAATACCTGGTGTTTATTACAAATAATGAAAGATGAGACTCCTTACATATTGAAGAGTTTCTAACCAAAATGCTAATAGGGGAATTACTTATGTTAGATGACTAAATTGTTATTCTGTCTTGTGGAAACTGCATCTTGTACAAGGCAAGGATGAGATTATATTAAATTAGAGCTGCCATGGTATAGATGATAGATGATTTTATTTACAAAGCAGAAATAGAGACATAAATGTAGAGAACAAACGTATGGATACCAAGGGGGAAAGAGGTGGGGAGGGAGGAACTGGGAGACTGGGACTGACACACATACATTATTGACATTATGTATAAAATAGACAACTGATGGGAACATACTGCATAGCATAGGGATCTCTACCTAATGCACTGTGGCAACATAAATGGGAGGGAAGTCCAAAAGGGAGGGGATATCTGTATGTGTTATGGCTGATTCATTTTATTGTGCAGTGGAGGCTAACACAGAATTGTAAAGCAACCATACTCCAATAAAAATTATTTTAAAAAACTTAAAAAATAAAATAAATTAGAGCTGCTGTTTTGGATGGACTTCACTCAGGACCCATGAAGACATAAAGGACCCATAGATACATATTTTACATATAAAGCTTAATTACCTGGGTTCTTTAAAAAAGTAGTGGGAGTACTTAATGCCACTGAACTGTACACTTAAAAATGGTCAAAATAGTAAATTTTATGTTACATTAATTTTACCCCCCAATTTTTTTAAAAACTAAGGGGAATTAGGTATAGAAGGTGAGCGTGAGGGAAAATAGCTAAAGTGGAGACATGGAGGCCAAGAAGAAAATGTAGCAACTGACACAAGATACAAAAATCCACAGAACAAACCATTTAAAACAGAACCAATCAGAGTATGAGAGAACACCTTACACAAATAAATACATTTTAGTGCAGGGGCCACTAATAGCAAAGGACAGCCAGGGCCACAGGTTTTTGTAACTAAAGTTTTATTGCAAGACAGACTTGCCTACTCATTTACCTATTGTCTATGGCTTCTTTGCTACAACAGCTGATCTCAACAATTCTAACAGACCAGATAGCCTGTGAAGCCAAAAATATGTACTCTTTGACCCTTCAGACAAAAAGTTTGCGGACACCTGCCTTAGAGCATCACTGCATTTTAGCACAGTATAGTAACACCCCCTTACAGTAAACCTAAGTTGAACGAGAAATGTTAAACTCTATTTATTATAGTGTTTTAATATGGCAGAAAAATAGGCAACATTTTCTAAGGAGACTTACTCCAAAAATAGTTTAGAAATTGGAAAGTTTGATGTTTGAGGATAAAAGAGAATACAACTGGATAATGCTGATAAATAGGAGCTGTACAAATCCATTCATAATCTTTTTCATAACTTTTTTCAATGTGATGATGTTTACTGATATACATACCTAGAAACAGGATTATTGGGATAGCAGATTAGGACAGCATGGTAGAGAGTTATAAATTTAAAATTTAACAGATGTGTTTTCTCTGATTATAGAAGTTATAACGAGAAATCGTAAAAGTAACTATAAGGAGGCAAGGAAAAACAATGTCTATTCTCACAAATCACAACTGCTAACATCATTTTGGCTTATTTCCTTCTATTACTTTTTCTAAGCATTTGTAAAAAGCTTAAGATAACTTGAGATCAAACTGCACAGAAAATTTTGTATTATAACTTTTGACTTAACATTATATTTTCCTATATCCCTAAAAAGTACCTGTATTCACTTTAAATGACTGAAAAAGAAACTCATGTGGATGTACCATAGTTTACTTAACCATTCCGCTTATGTGCAACACAAGTTTCTCCCTACTTTTCTCTAATAAGCATAATACTGTGACCAAGATGCCAGTGAATAAATCTTTCTACATCTCAGTTTGTTTTGTCAGCCTAAATTCCTTAAAAGGTATGAATATAGTTAAAGTTTTTCTACAGTTTAAAAACTGTTCTTTAGAAAGTCTGTACTCTTTTAATAACTCCAACCAAGAATCTAAGGAAGTGCCTATGTCAAACTATCCTCATCGAGATGACAATTTAAAAGTCTTCTTTGAGGCCTACACCAGAAATTAGTAGGCAAAAAAAGAAAAAAAGAAAAAAAAAGTCTAAATCCTGCTAAATCCTGAAAGCTATCAATCATTATGTTCATTATGCAACACTAATAGTTCATTGTTTTAAAAGAGTACTTTCACTATAAACATTTCTTAGAAGTCACCAACCAGAGACTACTTCCCAAGGGAAGCCAAGACACATTAACATTTTGCTTCTATTACTGTGTGTGGTCAGAAAAATCACCAAGTGCAGTTCTCAGCCCTGTGCACCTGTGTTTCACAAGCAAAGAAATTTCATACCTGAGTAGATTCAGGATAAAATCATAATAAGAGCTTCTCTACCTGAAAGTTATTTACCTTACTTAGAGATACTATAGTTACTATCTGTTCACTTAGCTTTAAGCAGTCTCCTTAGTATCAAATGACTTAAGTGAAATGGCACACAGAGGCAACTCCTTGCTTTATAAAGGATTTAAAGACCGAGGTCCCTAAAAAATGCAAATCCTACAAGTAGACTTTCAGTTTCTACAGTCATAACTTTTCTTCACCTCAATATCACAAGAAGGAAGTAGTGCAGCTTTTTACTGATTTTGTAAAACCTAAAGAAACCCACAAATATTCAGTAAATTTCTCTTCAAGGTGACTTTTATCTTTTCCAGACTAAAATTGTCTCCACCTCCCACCTCCCCCCCACCCCACAACTGTTCCCTACATACATGCCTTCACCAAAAAAGACTGAATTCTATTTGGCAGTCACTTTCCCGGTTGGTTGATTTTTAGGTAGGCAGACTTTTTTGTGAAAATGTAAAGCCTAGGAAAAAAGAAGCTAAAACTCAAGCAGATTCAACTTCAGGATCTAATTCATGCTCCTTCAGTGAACTATGTCTAAGTATTAATTAAGAACATGCAGTTTATTACAGATTATGTCCAGATATTATCAATGGCTAAATAGATGCATGTGGTTTAAAATCAACATTAGGCAGCAAGAAATTGTATGATGTACATTATGGCTGGCCATTCAAACAAAACTAAAACTCACTGATAACTGTAATTTAGAAAAAAATTTTAATATTGAGGAAATCACAAATAAAATGACTGAGGGGTTCACTGAGAAGCCCCACACCACAAATTAAGTATATTTTCAACCTTGATTTTAGTTTAAGTGAACTGTAATCTGTTCACTTCTACAAATTAAAAGCAAATGCATTACTAAAGGATAACAGAATTTGTCCCCTATTTCAACAGAGGTTCTGTTTTTCTATTCCAAAAGATATATTTGCCAAATACTGCTTCAACCTCATTAGCAGTACTGTTCTATACAGCAGACCTAATTCAATGTTACTGAAATGCTTAAGTACTTAATCTTTGAAATTCAATTTGCACAGCATGTGAGGTAACAATTTTTCCCCTTGATTTCCATTTATTAAGAATAAATATGAACTACCAAAATAAAATCATACTGTCTGAAGCTAGCTGAAATTTTGTTTGCACTTTCACTTTTAATATATTTTCAATTATACAAATGAGCAAACATACAATTATTGCATCGTGGGTATGCAGTTTTAACAGATATTACCAAACTGCCCTCCAAAAATAGCTGAATTTATACTTCCACCAGCAATGTAAGAGTTCCTATTGCCCATACCCTTTCCATCACTTAATTTAACATCTGCCAATCCGATAGGGGGATAATGATCTCGTTTTAATGGAATACTTTCAATATTGCATCCTGTATGAATTACCTATTTTTTAAAGAACATACACATGCTGATACTTTCCCAGCATTGTCCTTCTCTCTCTCTTCCTAATTCAACAATTAAAATGCTCAAACAAAATGTAACTTAAAAAAAAGTCCCCTCTTCCCCACCTGCCTACCCTTCCCAGAGACCCTTCACTAAGATAGAATATACAGAAATGAAGTATGGCATTCTTGAGAAGAGAGAGTGTGATAAAAATGTTCATGTTGGGCAAGCGTTGGCATAAAATAAAGCTTAATCAAGAATCTCGAATGCTACACAGCATTGATTTTAATGCTCATCCCAGTCCATACTGGTTTTCTGGAAGGAGTGGTATTTTGAAATTAAAACTCTATAATTAATCTTGAAACAACATGCAAAATTGAATGAGACAAAAGAATGGATATGTGGGTACAGATTTTAAATCTGAAGTCATCAGATATGTGGCAATAAATATGAGAACAAAGCTTGGATGAAAGATGAACTACTATCTACACAAAGATTAGAAGATATGCTGTTGAGAAGGCAAACAAATGGGAAAGAAACAAAGGCCTCTCAGCCTCAGGGTTTAACCCAGTGAGCAAACTCAAAAAGAGCCATAGAACGAGAACAATTTAAAAAATGAAGAGAGCCATGCAAAGTGGTTTCCAAAATGACAGAATAATTAATAACAAAATTAAATAAGAGCACTGCAGGGAAAACTGAGCAAAGAACATTACATTTTTGTAAGATATTTAGGACAGTAGTGAAATCTTAACCTTAACCAGTAACCTAAACCAGAACTGAAGTTGGTTGAAGGAGATGGCATGGCCTAAGATGACAATGGTTCAGAGTTTGACTATGAAAAAAAGACAAGAAGATAACGTGCTTACATTCCACCTCCTCCCAGAATATACTACGGTATGGTTAATAAAATATAAAGTTAGACCAAGGAAAGGAGGAAAAGAAAATATCCCAGCCACATGAACTAATAAAATTGCTATGGTTAAGTATTAAGTTGATTCTGAGCTTACTGGTAAGCAGGGCAAAAAGGTAGTGCATATCACACAGTTTCACATAAGTACAACAATCTCTTCAGAGAAATTTCTTCTGGAAACCAAAAAAATAAAAAGAAATTTCTCATTTGAACCTAAAATTCAAAGGCCAATGTCCCTGTAAGGTTTTACGAAAAATGAAGCAATTTTTTAAAATGAAGAATTATACTGTATTTAACAAATGCCAAATAATGCCCTAATAAGCCTTTTACAAAATGTTAACCCACTTATTTTTCACGTGGCTATTTCTTTTAATAATCCTCTGTAGAACCTGGCGGAGTCCTGAGTGAGTGCTGGCATTCCAGGTGGCTTGCTGATTCAGGGATGACCTATGCTTTGGAAACTGAGCATAAGAAAGGATAACAGGATCAGCTGGAACCTTACCTCCCAGACTAAGGGCAAAAATGGATGAAGTCAAGGGAAGAAAGCTACATTTGGAAACCTGATCATTCAGGAAATAGACTCTTTAATCAGAGTAAAATTTTTTTTCACAATCTTGAGGCCAGTGCTCGTCACTTTATATGTAAATTGGAGAGAGCTTGGGTTCACTCTTGAAATCCTTGATTGAAAGCTCTCGGGTTTATCATGAACTTGGATTGCTCCCAAATCCGCCTAGCTATTAATCCAAACTCCCAGGGCATCTGGGCAAATATTCTTGAAGGATTCCCTCCCTAGACGAGTTTTCTTCTGGGGCTGGAACAGGACGGGATTTTCTTCTAATGTAGTAGTCAATAAATATTAGACAAAATAGTGTTTCAAAGTTGTTGCTAAGAAATGATTTCTTATTTTGCACACAATGGAGCTAGAAGCTTCTGGGAAACATGTAAATCACAAAAGGAGCTCAATTTTCTATTTGACAAAAGGGGAAAAAAGAGGGAGACTAGAGCCACTGATGAGACAGAATGGAAGACATATTTTCAATAGAAATCCATTCCCATCATTTAACCTTTAATGACAACTTTCAAATGCTAGTAACCACATTTTTCAATTCTGGACACCTGTACTTACTTAAACTAGTTACATGCCTGGTAATTCAGATGATGTTAAATGAGTACTAAATGAAATTAAGCATACATATTGCAGTCTCTAAAAAACATTAAAGAGGTAAAAATTTGACAAAAGGCTAGCTTTTTCAGAACGTGAACACAACTGAAGATGGTAAATGACCTGCCCATACTCATAAGGCTACTTTGTGGCACAAAACCATTATCACAGAAAATCACAAATTTTGCCCATCACCACATGATTTTTTTAAATAACATTTTTCAGCCTGGGAAAACAGCTTTAGCTTGGAATGTTTCAGGAAGGGGCCAAGTTCAGTTACAGGAAACATTAAGCCAGGTTTGAGACTTAGAGTATAAGAATCACACTTTCAGTTTGACTTAAGATACCCTGGGGCTGGAAATAGCAATATAAGTAGAAAAGAAGCAAAACAGGTCACATAACGTCAATGCAAAGTCAGAAAAATAGCAGGATATAAAGAAAGCAGGCAGGTAAATTTTTACCTACAGTAAGAAAACAAAGCTTGTGTCCATTTATATTAACTCAAGACAAAATATCCAGGAAATTGCCTCACATACTGCGTAGGAAAAACCAATTTTGTTTTAAGACTAAACTGCTGTGCGGAATAGACGAATTAAGTCACAAAAGCTACTTAACTCGGGTTTTTTCAGTTCGTGTTTTACCCGTCACATTGTGTCTTGGCTATTTTAACTTGTATTTTCAAAAATTCGCCCATATCATGTAAGAAAGATGTCAGGAAAGCCAAAGCTGGTCCCCAGTGCGTGCAAACAGGTGGTCTGTACTGCGTGCCCCTTTTCCTCCTAATCTGGTTTCGGAAACGCTATTTCCGGTGCCCCAGATGGCTCTACATACCCTGAAGAAGCCATTCGAGAAATATTAAGAATACTCTGCTACATTAGGCTTCCAAAGAGAAGGTGGCAGAGATGGAAGGAGGGCAGGCAGAGAGGAAACTCGAGCCTAGGAAAGCAAAAGGTCGGGAAGGCACAGGCTCTGCCCATCGCCCGACTCCTAAATGTCACTCGGTGATGTTCGTGTGGCATCACCCACCAAGGGCTGGGCGTGCGGCCAGGCGCTGCAGCCCGGAGTCGGAGCGCGGAGCACGCTGCGTGGGCCAGGCAGCCACAGCTCCAGCGCGGGGGGTGGACCAGAAGGGCCCCTCCGGCCCCTCGGCTGCTCCACCCGGCGGCGGGGAAGGGAAGTGAGGGCCGAGTGAGGGGCGCAGGCGGGGGAGGCGCGGGCGGGGCCGGGCCTAATCACATGGCGCAGACGGCGCAGGCCGCCCGGCATCTCTTTCTTTCTTTCTCGAACCTCCGCTCCCATCCCGCCCCACCGCAGGTCCCTCCTGGGCCCGGGCCCCACGCGGGACAAGGCCTCCTGGGCCTCGCGGAGACACTCACTTTTCGCCTGAAGCCACCAGCTCCTTGCCCTCGCTGTTGCCAAAAGCGTCTGTCTCCCCCGGGCCGTCCTTGGGGCCGGGCGCCGGCGGGGCTGCGGGCGGCGACGCCCCGGGCTGCGGCTGCTGCGTGCCTCCCTTGCCCAGCTCCTGCAGGATCTCCGAGGGGGAGCTGGACAGCCCCCTCGCGAGGGGCCCCGCCGGCCGGCCGCCCCCGCCCCACCACGGGTAGAGGCGCGCGGCGGCCGCCGGGCCCGTTCGTCCCCCGCCCCGGGGGCGCCGGCACATGGTGGCGAGGGGCTGCGCCCGCCTCAGAACCGCGCAGGCGGCGGCGGGCGGACGCAGGAGCAGGTCCCGCAGCATCGCCGAGCCTCGCAGGCGCATCATTGCCGCTGGGTCCGTCAGCGCCGGCTCAACAGGGAAGGATGCTCCGGACGTGGGAGGCCGCTCTCCTCCGGGAACCCGGTCTCCGGCTGGACGGCCAGAGGGCAAAGGAGGACAGAAGCAGTGACGTGGGTGTGGTTCCGGCTCCGGCTGCCGCAGCTGCCGCCGCCGCTGCTGCTCCTGAGGCTGCTCGTGGCTGCTTCTTCTCACACCGCGGAGGGCTCCGCACTGAGGCTGAGGCGCAGGGGCGGGCCCGAGACATTCCGCGCTCACCCTCCGGGGGCGGGAGGACGCCACCGGCCAGCCCCCTTCGCCTGCTCCGATTGGCTTAGATCCTCGACCTCGCTTCTGATTGGTGACTGGAGCAGTCAAATTTCTCTCCGCGGCTTGTGCGCGGAAAGTCGGGCGGAGGACTGGCGGGGGGCGGGGAGAGGAGTCAAACTGACGTGCGAGGTGGGGGAGCCAGGCCGGGCTCCAGAGTAGCCCCTTCTGTCTCGCTTCTTCAGCACCGGGGCTGCCCTAGTTGGGAAGTGAGAGCTCAGCGGTATAGTCATTTACGAAGCGGATGGGCTCCTGGACTCTGGGGCCTCGAACTGTTTCGGAGACTGATGGGCAAGAGGCCCTGCAGCCTAGGGGCAGGCTGTCAGTGGCTTGGCCGGGGCCGGAGTCTGACCCGGTTGTCGGAGCTCGGCTGGTCCAAGCTTGCCTCTGCCCCCGGCTATCCGGTAAGGGCGCGTGGCGACGCCTCTGAGGGCCGCGGACCCGCGAAGGCAGCCCCAGACGAGCTTGTCCCTCTCCCAAATGTTACATTTACTTGAAACTTTCCAAGGTTGGCGACTGCCCAGATGTGAAGTGTTTTGGAAAAAATGAGCACAATCCTTTCAGCTATGCGACTTAGCCATTTGGAGGATTGGAGCACGGGGGAGGGCAAAGAGAGAGGAGGAAATTCCAGAACATAACAGCTTTCCTTTTTAAAAATTGCTTTTTAAAATGTACACCGGTATCTCAAAAATATTTTTGAACCGCAGTCATTCCCTTAACACTAGTTTGCTTGAAAGCAAAATTGTAGACATTTTTCTATTTTAAAGCTGCTTTATCGCTGTAAAATAGAAGCATCCAGATACTGGTTCTCTAAATCGTTTTCAGCCTAGTATCACTGTATCCATTTATCCTTTCGGACCTGTAGGAAAAGAGCCAAGGAGCTGATAAACTCTGAATTTTAATTTGAGCCTACATGTACAGTCCACTCCTCACCAAAAAGAAAAAAGAAAAAAAGAAAAAATAAGTCTATAGATGATATCCTGAAGCAATTAGGTTTAAGTGCGTAGACTCACAAAAGTTAGAGATATTTTTATGAAACCGGAAGGGTGTATGTCAGGTGCATCATTAACTGATAATCAGATTTAGTAATCATCGTGTTGAAATATTGCCCTAGATTAGTAATTAGGAAATCTGGCTGTACCGACAGATTATGGGAACTTTGACATGTCACAGTCTTGCCATGTTTAAGTATTTTCTATCCAACAGTATATTCAGGAAAAGGAACATTAAGTTTTGGAGGAAAGGTAACAAATACTACATCTGCCTAACATTTCCAGTCTGACTTACCAAAGACATAAACCTGAATATTGTCCCATCTCTTAGATAAAACTTGTTAAAGGACTGCCTCCTTTCTCTCAATCAGTCCAAACTATTTACTAATCCAGTTATTATTTTCCTCCTGCTGTTTCTCTTAGTTTCTCTAATTTTCCTATGAAAATTCTTTCCAGTGTTTAAAGGTCTAAATACTTTATAGCATACTTAACAAATGTAGAAAATAAACCTAGTAATAGATTATTTTCTAGAGCTTCTACTTTCAAGGACGAGCTGGTGCGAATGGACAGATGTTACTTCTGACATTTAGAACTTGAAGTCTGCTAAAATTTAACCCCTTGTTTGAGAAGACCAATAAAAAGTTACCAAATTGAAACTACTATAAATTGAATTAAAATGTGACTCAATACTTTGATATCTTCACCTTATATAATTTTTTTAAATCTTTTGTGATTTTTTTAAATCAAATACAACTTTGGAACTATGAGTTGGAGTTAATTACTATTTCCATTAGGTTAATTATTCACCTATTAAGTCATATAATCATATAAAGTCAAGTCTATCCCTGTACAAGCATTTTATACACATACAATTGTCTACCAAAACATCTACAGATAGAAAATGGCTCTTCAGATTACCATGTGGCTGAGTTAGAGCTACTCTTAGACTTCCTCTTTGCTACTGGATACATGCAGCTTTCCTACAATGGGTTGTAGTCTCATAGCCATTGATAAGGTAAGTCAATCATAGGAAAAATTGGAATTTTTGCACTTTGTTTTTATTATAACTAGAAGAACAGCTCCTGAGCTTCTGTGTTCTTTTGAAGATTAGAAAAGGCTAATGTTTTAAGATTGTAGTAGAACCTATGTATATATAAGTTCCAGGTATGGCCCTTCACAGAAACTAAAAGGATATTATTTATTGACCTGGAGCTAAATGGAAAATAATTCTCCTTTGACTAACAGCTTAAAAGAGTTGCCTAAAGTTTTTAGGTTTGTTAGTTTGTTTGAAATTCTTCTATTTAGAGAATAGAGTAAGACTCAGGAAACCTCTAAACAAGCTTCTGCTACTACTTCCCTTTCTTTTCTTGGTTTCCTGCTTTAACTGGCCAACTTCCTAGCCTCACTGATAAACCCTGCCAAACATAACTTATTTTTCCAAAGCTGAATTTAGATCTTTATTAAAATATTATAAATCCCTCACCTATAAAATTGGGATAATATTGGTGTCTTATCTCATAGGATTGTTGTATTAAATGAATGAATGCATGTAAAGTACTTGGAACAATGCTAGTTGCACTCCATACGTGCTAGCTATAATTATTATTATTTTTCCATGAGTGAATAAATTTTGTTGTACAGTGTGATTAGTTGCCACATCTGTTATTGAAAAGGCAAACTGGGAATTGTTTTAAACCATCTAATCATAAGATATCATTTAAGAATAAGCTAGCTCCCTAAAATGAGATCATTTTCTTCATTTTTAGAAAACAAACCCATAATTTCCAAGGTATCTTAAAATAGAAAGAGACTGCTGCAAAGACAGATTAAGCAAAGCTGGGCTCAGTGCCTAAGGTACCAGCTATTTACAAATAACTAAAAAAAAGAGAACTAAACAAAGAATTGCTAAACCAAAAAAAAAAAAAAAAAAAAGTTGGCCTGTATACACATCGCATACAATTAAAGCTAAAAATCTACCTTTGCCATCTATGTAAATTAAAATGAATTTCTGTTCCTTGCAACATCACACAAAAATGGCAAGAGAGATTTTAATATTTTAATCATTTTTGAAGAGACTGTTTGAATGGTCTCATTTAAAATACTAACTATATGAAATTCTTTTTGAGGGTCCCCTGATCCTGGGATGGGAGTAGGGTGGTAATCAGGTTTTTTTTTTTCATTCAGAGTGCTATGGTAAAGATTTCAGTTAGTTTGGTTTATAAATTCATATTGTTTAGACTTAGATCACAATTGTATGCATGGGGCCTCCAGATATTTATTGATTTTTCAAAGTGATTTTAATTTCTTATATTTTCATAGATTCATAGAAAATATTAAATTGGACTAAATCCCATTCTACATATCAGAAAGTCTTACTTGTATATTAGCAAAAGCTAGAAAAGTTTGGTTTTATAAATAGCCTGAAAGTCAGTCAAAAGGATACCTATTTGAGTATGAAAACAACTTCTGTGGTAGATTGTATTACTGTTCCCAAATATTTTTGTCTCTTCCAATGGGAGGTCTTTATTTCCTCACCTTGAATGGCAGGCTTGGCCTTATGCCTTGATTTGTTCAACGAAATGTGAAAGGAAGTGATGTAGGCCACTGCTGAGTCATCACTTGGTTCTATCATCTCTCTTTTCCTTTTGGTACATGAACAGTATGTTCCAAAGAGGGGATGATTCCTTCACCTGGATCCCAGATTGATGGAACAAAACTGAAGATGACTGTGATTGACAAACAACATGAAGAGAAATAAACCTTACTGTAAGTAACTTCAACTTGGGCATTATTGCCATAGAATGACTTAGGTTGGCTGATATATCATCCAACTTGAATGAAAATTTGGCAGCCATGAGACTAATGTTAATTACAAAGAATATTTGAGAACTCTGAAAGATAGGCAGTCAGCCTCTAGAGCAGCTGAAACTGAGTACCACTGAGAGGACAGTCAGAATAGGATATTCAGAATAGGCATTCTCTTTCAGGGACGATTAAAACCAAAGTTCAGGTAGGAGATGTTTGACATATATATATATTTGGATACTTTGGGGAAAATTAGCAGTGGTTTGAAGTGTGAGCTCCATATCAGTTATGCTATGTGGGTTTTATGCTCTGAAACCTAATGTGGGTTCCACATCTGAAATTTGTCACATTTTCTAAGACCCGAAAAAAAAACAAACATGAACCTGGACTTTTGTCTCTTTATGCTCATCAAATGATAAGATCATATTACCAATTTGGAAAACAATTACTGAACTCTGCTTAAATCATTTTTTATGGAGCTAAATCCAAAATTCAGACATTTGAGGAAAAAGCATCAGAGGCCACAGCAATGTATTTTGATGTTCCAGGGTAAAGAGAAATCAGTATTCACCCTCTGTATAGAGCAGGTTCCTTCAAACTATCTTTACTTTTCAAGCATCTGACATTTACAGTTAGCATGTGAGTCCCTCTGTCTAATTATAAGTCACAAGAGGCAACTCTACAAAAGAAAGGTTGACTTGTGATAGCGTGGCTTCTCATAGTGACAACACTGCGTGGTATGTTCTGAGGCAGGGCTTTATTCATATGAGCCCCAGAGAGTACAACAAGCAGTACACAAAAATCTCTGTAGAAACAGTCTAAACATATATCAGTAGCAGAATGGATTAAAATAATGTGTTATTTCTACATAATGAGGTAAAATTATTATTTAAAATTAATGATCCCCAGTATCATGTATTAAAGTGGATAAATTTCAAAAACAAATTACAGATGGGTGTGTATATTATGATACCATGATTATAAACTTGTAAAACATTCAAAACAATATATTATTTATAGATGTATACATATGTGGTTTTAAAAGTTTCAAGTGTGCATAGGAATGATAAACATCAATTTCAGTGCAGTGGTTATTATCTCTGGGTATATGTAGTAGGGAATGGGATTGAAGAAATGTACAAAGAACTTCAACTGTATCTGTAATGGCTGAATTTTTAAAAAATAATTTTTAAAATCTGAAGTGAATATGCTACCTTGATAATTGATACACAGGTGTTTGTTGTGTTACATTCTTTTTCTTTTTCTCTGTGGTTGAAATGTTTCATAATTAAAGAAATGAAGCTTTGTTATAATGTTGAAAGCCATTACTTTTCTCTAAAAATTATGTGTAGAAAATATTACAAATCCTCTTTTTATGTTTCCTTTTAAACCTTTTTTAATTTTGCCTAACCAATGCTGCGTGATACAACTAGTAAGCAACATAGCTACCTTGTAAATATATTTCAGGTGTGCAGCCAACAAAAAATATCCTTGAACTAAAGGTGTTACAAAAGGTATAAATGACTAATATTTAACTGAAAACCTTGTAGAAAAAATTATTTGGTTTTGACTATATCAAACATAAATATGAAAGCAGTTCTTTAACACAATATGAACAAAAATACATCCTTTTTTCCTTTGAAGTTAAAGAAGTTATCTTTGTAACATTCCTGTTAGGGACAGGTGTTAATTGTTAAATTTTATGGCTACAGAAATTATAAGTTAATAAGATGCAGCTAATTAATAATAGAGTTGGCAAAGTCATGCTCTCCAGCAAGATGTGGCCCTTGCCCTCATTTCGTTTAAACCATTGAACAAATGCCTGCAAGAGGCATGCTCATTGGTACAGAAACACCGCATGGCTCTTAAAAATCTTTAGGAGTAATTTCCCCAATGAGAGGCTTGGTAAGTAACTTGAGTAAATGTGTTAGGGAATGATGCAGTCCAGTAAGTTGGAATTGGAATGCTCTGACTAAAGGGGCAGTAGCTAATCCACTCCAACCAATTTTAGCTAAGTGGAATACAGGCACATTTAGATAAACCTTTGGATTCTTTAAGATAATACAGAAATATGACTTTTAATAATAAATAAAATTATCCGACTTTTAAATGCAGCTCATTCTTTTTTTTTTTTTAACACTGTGCTAGCCAGAACATCTACAAGAATAATTTGGCCCATGGGCCATCATGTTTCCAACACTGTCCAGAACAATCAGATGATGATAGCAATATAATATTCTTTGAGGTTTATTTCTGGTGCAGATTCTACTCCAGACCATTGGTCCTAGGCAGCCATGGAAATCCCATTTCCCTTGAAACTGCTGCAGCTGTCTTACCACCAAGAGAGAGCCAGCCTTCCAGCAAACCCAACATGCCAAGGCCAACAGAGTGGATAGATAGAAAGATTCTGGAATCTCCATATATAAAGAATTCCTACAAATCAATAAGAAGGCAACAGAACAGCAAAAATGGGGACGAGCATCTAAACTACAGTGAGAGAGAACAGCTAAGTGGTTGCCAGGTCCTGGAGCTGAGGAAGGCGTATTGCCTTGCAAAAGAGGATCAGGGGGCTCTTTGGGATGATGGTCTTCTATGTCTAGATTGTGATAATGGTCACCCAAGTATACATATTTGTCAAAATTCATTGAACTGTCTACTTACAAAGAGTACATTTTCTTTTCTATAAGTTGTACCCCAATAAAACTGAGAAAAAGAATCTCACCTTCAAATATTTGTTATATTAAAGTAAACATGTTTACAAATATTTGTTATATTAAAATAAGCAAACAAACAATCTAATCACGTAAACTTAGTAAATATATACATACATAATGGAAGGTCACAAATGGACAAGTTGCGTTATGACCAATCCAAGTCTGGGCGCTTGAGATCCTTTAAAATTTTGAAAAGTAACATGTCTGCCCATGCACTCACACTGCCTTTTAAAAAGTTTAAAAAAACTTAACTGGCATGTCCTAGCATTGATATGTGTTTATAATATCTTTGATAGGAATGTGTTATTAGTGCCTTGATATTTGAAAATTTATTAGAGATACAAAGAAAATTACATGACTCTTCAGCTGCTATCTATTATTAGTGTATCTAGAGAAACAGTGGATAATTTGTTTGCAGACCAAAGTAATGTCCAATTCTAGTTCCCTGGATTTGTAGGGTGGAACCAGGGGTGCAGGAACAGGCAAGTGCAGGGAAGGGGCAGATACTCTTTGCTGGAATTCAGCGTAGTAGCTGATGCTTCATGTCCTTGCATGATTTAAAATAAAAGGGTGGAGTTAGAGATACAGTAAGCATTAAGGAGCCTGCCCCAACCTTCAGTTTGGATCCTGAGTCACTTCTATAACTCTAGGTTTGCTTCCCTTCTATCCCAACAAAAAATATTGAGACATATTAAGACAACCAACTTTACCTTTTTGCTAAACTAGACTTCTCTGCCTTTTTCTGATTGGTTAGTGTTTGAACCTTAAATTGCTGTTACTTATTCTTGCCAAAATGATCAGTTTTCCTTGGCTTAACCAGCTTTCCTCCTTGGAGTCTTTCCTTACACCATTTTTATCACCTTATATGTCCTAAGCCCCTTTCTCTATCCATCAAAATTCCACTGACCCTTCAATGTCCCCATCTTACATCTTCATGGTGCTCTCCAAGTTCTTACATCATAGCCTTTTACCTCATAACAGCCATTTGAGATGGGCAGGGACAAACAGTGGCATTTTGCAGGTGAGAAAATTGGCACAGAAACATTAAATAATCTGTTCAACATTTTAGTGACTTGCCTTAAAAGTACCACGTATTTCTTGACCTGTGGCTTTTACCCCTACTGTTGCCCCTTACTATTCCCATCTAGATATACCTTCTGTTTCCTAGGAACTCAGATCGAGTATTGTCTCCTCTGCAAGGCCTTCACTGACGTTTCTGGGAAAAGTTAAAGGGTTCTTTCATGCTATATTAGAGCTTATTTGGAAATATATTTATTTATTCTATTACTCTAATTATTCATGGGCACTCCTCTCCCAACTGGATAAGATGATTTACACTTTTTATCATTCAACATATCCGCTATCATTTTGAATAATATCATTTTCAGTAACGTAACTGAGGCTGTTTAATGTAACATAGGAGTTTAACTGGAAAGTAAAAGAAATATATTAGAACAAATAAAACTTTCACAATTTTATTTGAATCTTGAGTAAATTCTGTCTCTATTATATTTCACAAAGAGGAGGACATTTATTAAAAATTCAGACTGCAAAAGGACTTTATAAGCACCCTGTTTTTTAGTGACTATCGACCTGTGCCTACCACCATGATGGGAGCTAAGATTACAAAGAGGAATAAGACACAGTCTTTTGGTTTAAGGAGGTAGATGAAACACAGATACATAAACTCCTAATTAAAATACAGTATTCTGGATGCTGTCAATATTATGTATATATGTATATTCAATGGATAAAGATGATATAAGATAAATTCTTTCAGGGAGATTACAGAATATTCTAGAAAGTAGGTGATATTTGCCAGATAGAAACCCAGGTGTATGAGGTTAACAAGGGCATTTTGTCACGGACAAAAAAAGAGTGAAGTTAAATGGTAGGTTCAGGGAATTACCAGAGCAATCTGGTGTGGTATTATTCACACTCTCCACTAAATATTTCCAGTCTCCTCATGTGTAGGATTGCATGTCTCTGCTCCAGAGAAGTTGGATGTATCCATGCAGCTTGCTTTGGCCAGGGAAATGTGATTATAAGCTTAAAAAGCCAATGCATAATCTTTTAGTTTTTCTTTCCCTAAGCCATTCTAACTATTAGTGCTTAAAGCTGGTGGCTACTGTCTACCCAGGTCTCTGAGTTCAGAGAAGGAAACTGTCATTTTAAGCTTTTGTGCTTTGGGGGCTGCCTTATCCTGATTGATCTATCTAATATGAGAGGAAGGTAGGAGAAAGAGCTTTGGATCATAGAGAAGTCAGTCCTACTGGCAGCATATATAAAGGTCAGCCTATAAAATGATCATTTAGCTAAAAGTGTGTGCACAAAATATTTGAATCAGTGAATTCACGGAAACATATTTTATGCTTTTTCAATTAAATGCCACTCCTGACTAGCTGTTCTTATTTCCACAACTAACTCTGAAGTTGGCAAATGTAATTTGAATCAAGAAAAATATGTCTTCATAATCCATCTTTACTTAATCTCACAGTTACATAATAACTGACCTATTCCCATCAGTGTTCCAGATGGAGAAAAAAGTATCCAGAGGCATCTGCAGCCTTGGCATATATTAGCTACACTTGGTGATGGTGATTAGATGCTATTACATTTCTATTGCAAGAGGCATGGTACAAAGGAAAATGCTTACAATTTTGAAGAGGGACGGGCTTATGTATTAATTCCAGCACAGTGTAGTGCCTTCACACAGTACTGTCTTCATGGATTTTACCTCCCAGCTAAAACTGATTCATTTTAACAGGGGTTTGTAGAAATAATGTCTTAATCCAAGAGAGTGACTGAAATAGTGAGAACCTGATATCTCGTGATAGGCAAAAACAGGAGGACGTTTGTGTTAATTAGCATGTGAGCTTTGCTAGCATACTACCTGAAAGGAGGAGCTAAGAGATCGTATATACTGTTTAGGTAAGTTTATGTAGGCAGAGGAGAAGATGAAGTTGGAAAAGGTTTAGATGTGAAGGGGTATCCTAAATTGTATGTATGTAAGGCCAAGGGCCTGTGAATAGGTTGGGATACACATTTTAAGACACCAGAAACACTAAGAGGAAAACCAAAGGGAGTGGATGGGGAACAAAGATGACTCTGGAGGTAAACTTAGTCTCCTTAATAATGTTGTTTTTCCTAAATAATTTGTGATGTAGGCCAAAGGAAATGCCTCAAGTGTTTACATTAGGGATCTGCCCAAATATTGAGAGGAAAATCAAGTCCTTGTACAGTAAGAAATCTAATAAATAAATTTTAAGTCCAATTTTGAAGACTAAATTTGTGGTTCTTTATTAAAAGGTGTAATAACATGCATGGTTCTCTAAAGATTTTCTGAACTGAGAGTCAGGCAAGTGGAATTTAGCTCCAGCCTGACCATTGCTTCACTGGTTGACCTAGGAAGTCCCTTGATGTGTCAGTGATTCAGTTCCTTCATGGGAAACAGCCTAAGTGACCTCAAATGTGCCGCCTAGATCTGAACTGTGATTCTGAGCTCTGGTTACAAGCAGTTGTGACCTTTTTTCCCCCCGTATTTATTTTTTATTAGTTATCTATTTTATACATATTAGTGTATATATGTCAATCCCAATCTCCCAATTCATTCTCCCACCCTCTCTGCTTTCCCCCCTTGATGTCCATACATTTGTTCTCTACATCTTTGTCTATGTTTCTGCCTTGCAAACAGGTTCATCTGTACCATTTTTCTAGATTCCACATATATGCATTAATATATGATATTTATTTTTGTCTTTCTGACTTACTTCACTCTGTATGACAGTCTCTAGGTCCATCCACATCTCTACAAATGTTTGTTCCTTTTTATGGCTGAGTAATATTCCATTGTATATATGTACCACACCTTTATCCATTCGTCTGTCGATGGACATTTGGGTTGCCTCCATGACCTAGCTATTGTAAGTAGTGCTGCATTAGGATGTATGTGTCTTTTTGAATGATGGTTTTCTGTGGGTGTATGCCCAGTAGTGGGATTGCTGGGTCATTTGGTAATTGTATTTTTAGTTTTTTAAGGAACCTCCCTACTGTTCTCCATAGTGGGCAGTTGTGGCTTTTATCTGGAAATTATTAGTAACTTACTGATGAAATGTCATGTCTGTTTTTTTTCCTGTAGATATTATGGGAATTTCAGGTGACATAAATATCAAGCAAAGTTAAAGAATGTTTTAAGTCCAGTCACCAGACAAAAGTTATAAGGAGCCTAGCATATGGCAGTTTTGCAAGAGCAATGAAGGGCTCACACACCTTTTGGTTAATAATCAAAGATTTTTAAAGGAGTGGTATGAAAAGTGGCAAAGGGATACACAGCTAAGAACCTCAGGGCCTGGGTAGGAACTTATCCCAGTGTGTGGAACAGTGTCTCTGTAACCTGGTTGGTACAACTTCAATCTCAGTGGGTTTTCCCCCAGTGGTAGACATTATCAGAATGTAAAGGCAACTATATTCAAGGGTAATTCAGGTACTGTGTAGCTGGCTGACGTTCACACTCATGGCAGGGGGCTCTGTAGTCACTCAGTGTGCACGTGCTCACTGTCATTAGAGGCAGCTGTTGGCTTTGAAGAGCCCTGCAGACTCCTCCAACAGTCTCCAGGACAGTATTTTGGTGCAAACCTTAGTGTGTGCTTTCAGAGAATCATTAGCGAAAGGAGATAACCACAAGTAAATAGAAAGCAGGTGGACTGGTACAAATGGTGTTGCAAAAATACTTTTCAAGTCAATTACTGTATGCTTTTTTTTTTTTTTTTTGTACTTTTTAAGGGGATGGGATATCTAGGCTCCACTTATCTCTAAATAATAAAACTTTTCACTCCTAGCAACCACTTCCTGGAAAACAACCTGACAAAAAGATCAAAACATGAAAAAAGAGGTCTTTCGCACATTTAACAATGATAAGAGAGGTTTTAAGAGCAAAGTCCTAATAATAGCTTCAGTCGTAGGTGGCTATATCCACTTTCTCTCAGATGAACAGCCAGGGTCAGGAATACCCTTGCTAAAAAGAAAAAAAAACAAACAAAAAAACCCCCAAAACGTGTATTAACCTTTCTGTGATCACTGCATTCTGGATATGACTATCAACTACCTACAGAATTTTATGACAAAACAGTCATTAAGATTTTATTGGCTGTAAAGTAAGCCCCATGCATTAACTGCACAATAATAAAACAAATTGCACTTGTTTCCTTGCTTCTCCCTGTGCTATGCTGGGCAGTTTATATAATCTTGAAGGGCCTCGGTTCCCTTACTTGTAATGTGAAGATAATAACACCACTTTGGGGGGCTGTTGTGGGAATTAAGTGAGCAATGCATGTGTATTGTTCAGGGACAGGCCTATGTAGAAATTCAACAAATGTTAGCTCCTTGTCCCTTGCAATTCATTTCTATTCAGAAGCCAGAGTGATCTCCTTAAGCCATAAATTAGATCATGTTACTCTCAAGCTTAAAGCCCTTAATGGCTTCCCATTACCCTTAGGATAAAATTAAAAATTTGCAATCTTCCCTACAAGGCCTCCCTGGCATTACCTAAACTGTAGCTGCATCTTTAGCCAGTCTCCCACTGAGGTTTATGCCCTGGTTTCAATTGCCTTCTTTTAGGTCTTCAAATAGGCCAGTCCTACCTCATGGCTTCTGCATGGTAGTAGCACACGGGGAGAGTTGGGGGGCTTTATCTTTTATCTTTTAATATGCATCAAACCCATCTTTTCTTTGATATGCACAACTGATATTTTACAAATCTATGTAAAATGCTATGCAAAAACAGCTTGTACCCCACCACTCAGAGTAACATTGCTGCCTCTAAGGCCCTCCTAAATTGTAATTTGGGAACTGTCACTGCTTTTGCACATGCTGTTCCCTTTGCCTGAGACCCTCATCTTTCCTCTTTGTTGCTGGTGAAATCTAACTCTTTAGGTCTCAGCTTAAATGTCACCTACTCAAGTATGTTTGCTTGTTAAAAACTCTCATAGCTCCTGTTCTTTTCTTTCAAGCAAATGAATAATCCTATGTGACTATTTCTCTCCTACTGGACTCTAAGGTTCATAAGGGCCAGGATAGCGTGGCTGCTTCCCTCAAGGCCATAGTCTGACATAGAGAAGGAATGTAGGAAATGCTTTTTGCTGGAGTTAAAGATTTACTAACTAATAAAGTCCATCCAAAGGTATAGCAAAAGGCCTGCCCCTGACATGAAAAATTGGAGAGGATTACTTCTAGCCAGCCTGTTGTCAAATTTTGAGAGTCCTTCTTGAGTCAACATCCGGGAGCAAAGGAGAAAGAAAATGCATCCATCAAAGACTGGGCCTTTGTATCCTGGCCTCTTTCTACTTCCTCTTTAATTCACTTCCTTTCTTCCACCCTGTTCATTGCACCTCAACAGATGATTCTGGAGCAAAACTGAACTTTATGTAGAAAGAGGGATTTGAGAAGGAGGAAGTATAGAGGCCACCAACTATGAACAGAAGAGATAAGCCACAAGTACTGCCTCAAGGCATTCCTTCTCCAGAGCTCTCAGCAGAAAAGACCCTGCCAGGTGTATCTTTGTACCTTGCTTCTGTTTGTGTCACATGTGCTTTGGTTCATTTACCAATGAGCTAAGCTACCTGTTTTAGTTTCCTGAGTTGTGCTTTTGCATGGGTTTCTGAAGGGAAGTACTAATATCCTTTTCTGTTTGGATTCCAGATTTGGCCCTGTTTTTGTTTTAGTCATGATAGCACACTTTATAGCCTGTCACCTCTTCCAACAACTCAGGAAGCTTTTTTTTTTTTTTTTTTTTATTTATTTATTTATTTATTTATTTATTTATTTTTTGGGGGGGTACACCAGGTTCAATCATCCGTTTTTATACACATATCCCCATCTTCCCTCCCTTCCTTGACACCCCCCCCCAAGCCCCCCCCACCCTCCCCGCCCCAGTCCTCAAAGGCATCTTCCATCCTCGTCAGGAAGCTTTTAATAGGAGGCCTGTCTTCCCTCCCTTCCTTCCATGATACTTAATGAAATGTCCCTAAGTGCCAAGCACTGTGCTAAGTACTGTCCCTTCTGTGTTCTCTGGCCTTGGTAGTCTATCTAGATTGACAGTCTCTCCTGCATTTTCTTGTTCCTTTTGAGTCTTCCCTCCTATCTGGCTTTAATTTCTCTAAGGTTCCTCTCCCCAGCCTGGTCTCATATCATCCTTTAGACTATCCCTGTTTGGAAACTCCCAATGTGGAAGGTAGATCCTAGGGAAATTCTTGGAGAGATTTCCATGTCTGTGTTTAAGTATATATTACCATTTAACCACCAGATCTGAGGCTCCTCTGAGTGAGGACCCGAGGCCCTTCCTCTGAAGTATGAGAACAGAGTGGCATCTGCTTTGTCAGGGCCCTTTGTGTTTTAAGTTTACTCAGAATTTCTATCCTTCCATTAATTGAGGTGGCACATAGTCTGGTCTTTGTCTCCAAAATCCTACTGTGTGTCTTGCCTCCTGAGTAAGATAAACAGAACAGTCATGGTGTCAGGGATCTATTTTTTATACTCTACTTAATTTGCGTTCTTTTCCCCCTTCACTCCAACTTTCTATGGCAGTTTTCCCCCTCTACATTAAAAATAGCTTTCTGGAAACTTTCATGGAAATTCTTTGTGTATAATAATGTGAATTTAAGAAATCATCTTCCAGGCAGATATCTTTAGGTTTTATCTTTACAGAGTTTGAGGCTTTGGCATTCAGCCATTTAAATCCCTATAAAGAAATTTCATCCCAAAGTGTCTTTGTCTCCTCTAAAAATCACACCACAGACGATCTGTCTGTTCTACCCATAAGTGAGCCCTGCCCTGTCCCCATGTTCCAAACCCTCCCCTTTGGGTTCTAACACTCACCTCAATTTTCAGGGCACATTCCTCCTCTGCTCCTATTTACAGAAACTACCCACTTCAGTCCTAATCTTGTAAAACCAAGCAAACTGCCCTGATGATGAGAATGGGGAGAGACCATTGTCTGTAGCCTGTGGTTTTATTTAGTTAGCAAAGAATAACTCCAGAAAGGTATCAATGCTTCTGTTCACACATTTTCTGCATTTTGGCACAACCCTTCATCTTGCAGAAGCTTCAGTAGGGAGGAAAATATGCCAAGAAATCTCTCTATACTATGCCTAAATTCAGACGTATTATATATAATCCAAAAAAAGTACAGAATTGTAGAACCATAGAGGTGAGAAGGAGGGGACTTGAGAAATATAGCCCATTCCCGTTTGTTAATCCCCTCTGACATTCCTCAAAATTGGCCATCCAGCCACAGTTTTAAGAGAAAGGTTCTTAAAAGAACAATAAGCCTAATTCTAAAACCCTGATCAGTATTTCTGAAAGAATGCTCTGCAGACAGCCTGCGTCAGGATCCCTTGGGAGCTGCTGAAGGGTCCTTGGGTGCTCCCTTGGTTGGACAGAATCCTAGACACCGGTGCTTCCTGTGCGTGCTAGAGTCTGAGACCCTGCCTTCTAACAGTGCTCTGCCGAGGCAGATTTACCAGGCCTGGGGAAAGCGTTTTTGTGCCTTGAGTGGAGCAGTCTGTGCCTGCAGGCATTTTCACAAGAATGTGGTAAAACAGCTGCTACAAACCTACCCTCAACATTTTTTTCCGCATCACATTCAGGGCAGCCAAGAGCATTATGAAGCTGGCAGATGCATAGGTTTCTACTTCCTGATGAAGATGAGGAAAAGAAGCCATTCCCTGTACCAAGGAGAGGGAAACTGAGCAGAATATTAACATTGCACTTAGTGCTGGCGAAATCATCTTCCGGACCCTCAGGCAGTATGTGGAGGCAAGCATACTAAGGGAAAAGGTTTGAGTATTAATGGCAATCTGGAGAAACTGTGATTTATAAGGAAGCATAAGTAAATGCGTCTAGGCTATGCAGAGCATATCATGGTCAGTTTGTTCAAAAAACCAGAACGCAGGAAGTGAAAAGAAAATGAAAGTTTAAGATACAATTCAAGGTATAGTATAACAAGCCTTAATAGTTTAACCATTTCAGCAAAATGGTGTATTTTTAAAACGAGGAGGCCTGTGCAGCTCTCCCTTTGGAGGAGGCCGTGTTGAGCATTCCAGAAAACCACGGAGCCTCTGAGCTCAGTATACAAGTGTCGGCTGTGTTGAAAATGCAAGAGCCAGAAACGACACATACCAAGCAGATGACCAAAAACTGACCAAAAACTAACCAAAAGAGAACAGAGAAATCCATTCTTCTTTCTCCTAGAGAGGAAAAAGTATTACACTACACCTCTCCTAACCTCCTTCCCCCTCCTTTCCTAAAGAAAAAGCTTTAGACTAGGAATCAGAAGACCTAGATTCTAACCCAGGCTCCATTATTGCACGATTTTAACCACCAAACTTAATATTCCCAATGCTTCATTTCTTCACCTAGATGTAATAGAGTGTTTTGGCTGAGAATGAACTTTAAAATTTGTGAACTGTTTTGTGTGTGTTTTTGGTCTCTGCAAGTGAATATTCATTCATCTTTAATGTAAACTGTTTCTTTGTTTTAGGGAAAAAAAAACAAACAAAAACCGGAATGGTTTCTTTTAGTTACACAAATAAAGAGCAAGTACCATTAACCTGAACGGGACATTAAGCACTTTGCTTTAGTAAGGGAAATGGCTGATTGTGTAGCCTTGGGCTAGATTTCTATCTCTAAGTCCCCTGTGTGAGTGCGTGTGTACACGTTTACTTGTATTTCAGTGCGTAGTAGGGAAAGGGAACATTTTTCTTGGAAGCGTATAAATAGAATAGGGAACACACAGAGATTGCTGCTTCTCCTTTCTGTTGAGACAAGTTTTTGCGTAAAGGTGATAAAGAGAGGAAGAAATTCTATTTTGAGAGACACTGGGTGCTAGTAATAGGGGTCTTGGAGACCAGCTGACTGTGTGGGGGGGGTTCCTCCCACCTCCCATGGCTCTGTTGGGTAAGGGCAGAATAAGGTGTGGCATCCTTGGCATGTATCATGCTTAACAGTCTTTAGCAGTGGTGGCAGCAGGTTTCTTAAGGAAGCTTCAGTTGCAGTGGACATTGACTAGAGGGAACCCAAGTAGAAGAGGAGAGACTTAATTTGTCTCTCCGTGTGAGGCACCCCTTTCTATGACTCTCAGAAATAAGAGGGAGAAGATTTTCTTTCTTTTTTTTTTCCCAAACCCATTGATAATTATTTTTTAAAACATCTTTATTGGAGTATAATTGCTTTACAATGTTGTGTTAGTTTCTGCTGTATGTATATACACATATCCCCATATTCCCTCCCTCTTGAGCCTCTCTCCCACCCTCCCTATCCTTCCCCTCTAGGTCATCACAAAGCACAGAGCTGATCTTCCTGTGCTATGCAGCAGCTTTCCACTAGCCATCTGTTTTGCATTTAGTCGTATGTATATGTCAATGCTACTCTCTCACTATGTCCCAACCTACCCTTCACCCCCTATGTTCTCAAGTCTGTTCTCTACATCTGCATCTTTATTCCTGCCCTGTCACTAGGTTCATCAGTACCATGTTTCTAGATTCCTTATATATGCGTTAGCATATGGTATTTATTTTTCTCTTTCTGACTTACTTCACTCTGTATGACAGACTCTAGGTCCCTCTACCTCACTACAAATAACTCAGTTTCGTTCTTTTTTATGGCTGAGTAATATTCCATTGTATATATGTACCACATCTTTATCCATTCATCTGTCAATGGACATTTAGGTTTCTTCCATGACCTGTCTATTGTAAATAGTGCTTCAATGAACATTGTGGTACATGTATCTTTTTGAATTATGGTTTTCTCAGGGTATATACCCAGTAGTGGGATTGCTCACTATGGTAGTTCTATTTTTAGCTTTTTAAGGAATCTCCATACTGTTCTCCATAGTGGCTGTATCAATTTACATTCCCACCAACAGTACAGGAAGGTTCTCTTTTCTCCACACCAAGAGGGAGAAGATTTTCAAGTTGGTGGGAGTAGTGGGTGAAGTACAGCTATCATAAAAGAATTGTATTGCGAGCATTCGGGGTAAGCTTTGTATAGGCTCTGCAGTGCTGCTCAAAATACACTGGCTGGCCTGCTGTGCAGAGCTGCCTAAAGAGAACTAAGGCCTGGGGACAGGACTGTTTGACACCCAGATGTGATGGTTTTGCTCACCTTACATAACTTGCTTGTCTCTGGGAATCTGGAGAGCCAACATATAAAACCTGTCATCCTTCTATCATCATAGGATTAACTTCTCCTTAAATTCTACTAGTTACTGTCTTGTTATTTCCTTTGTTACAGCCCATTTAATACTGAATGGAATGACTTGTGGCCCTTTCCCCCACTAGAGGGCAGAGGCTTGCCTTATGGAAGTCTCTATCTCCTGGTGTAATGCCTCAGTCCTACCAGGCACTCAGTAAACAGACCCAGGTCTTAAGAGACTTAGATTTGCAATTCAGTGCCATGTTATCCCGAGCATATTGCTGACATCTCTAAGATCCAGCTTCTTTATTTGAAAATGTTGATAATAATGCTTGTGCCATGAGGTTGATTTAATAATCAAATGAAATAATGGTCATCTTGTGCCTGGCACACAATAAATGCATAATGATGCCTTATTATTAACAATCAGAGTTTGTTGAATTGAATATGGTTCAGGGGAAGAAACACCAAGAGTTATGGTTATCATACTAAAAGAAAGGAGTGAATGTTTTTCAACTCATGCACTCCTTCTAGGACCTTCTATGTGCTAGGCACTGTGCTCAGGCACTGGAGATAGAGTAAAATCAACATGGCCCCTGCACTCCTGAACTCAAAGTAGAGTCACTTTATTTTCCTAAGTTGGCATCTAACCAATATGTGGACCATTAGGAAAGATTTAATTGACTTTTTTTCCCCTTATTTATTTATTTATTTATTTATTTATTTATGTATTTATTTTTATTGGCTGTGTTGGGTCTTTGTTGCTGTGCACAGTCTGTCTCTAGTTGTGGTGAGCAGGGGCTACTCTTCATTGTGGTGCACAGGCTTCTCATTGTGGTGGCTTCTCTTGTTGCGGAGCATGGGCTCTAGGCATGCAGGCTTCAGTAGTTGTGGCATGTGGGCTCTAGAGCGCAGGCTCAGTAGTTGTGACTTACAGGCTTAGTTGCTCTGTGGCATTTGGGATCTTGCTGGACCAGGGCTGAAACCCTGTCTCCTGCACTGGCAGGTGGTTTCTTAACCACTGCAGCACCAGGGAAGTCCCTAATTGACTTTCTTATCCACATAACCAACAATTTAACCACCTATATCACACCAAATCAGCATCATTATCTCCTAAATGTCCAATATTTAAAATGGAAGCCAATCTTAATGTTTAGTTTCGAAATAGCCATTAATATTGTGAGAACATGTCCATATTCTCAAAGTCACGTCCCTACCTTACATCCTCTCAAAGCTACCACAGATATTATATATTTTACTTTTAAATAAACTGTTTTAAAATTGATTTTCTTGTCAGTCAAGTTCTTTGAGCATTATTTAGTAAAATAGCAGTATTGCTATTTACAAGATGTCTACATGTATATCTTATCTAAAGGAAAAGAAAAGGACTTTATTCCTCCACTGAAACTCTTTATCGCCCCTGAAACTTTGATCTACCCACCATAAACTGGAAACGCATTTTGCTATGATGTTATGTAGTACTTATCCTTACCCATATCTTTAAACCATTTAATCCTGATTGTGAAAAATTAATGAAAGTAAAGAAATTGACATTAAAATTGTGTCAAATGAGAAATTTTTTAAAAAATCAATATTTTAGTGGGTTACCATGGCATTTGGAGACAATTGTACTTCCAGTCTCATTTTTCCTTCTGTACTGATTCTTTAAAAAGGATCTTTTGAATGAGACCAAATGTGACTCCAACTGTAGTTAGATGAAATTCTGAAGTTATATTACCCCGCAGGGGAATAGTTTCTCCCAGCAATGCTATCACAATATTAGAAAGATCAATGTCAAAGCACCCAATGACTCCTCACTAAGCTGCCATTTGAAGAAAGCCTTTATTTTCAGAAAAATTTCCCATTCTTTTAGTCTGAATTTCTGACTCATCATAAGATAGTCGACTGGAATTAGTTTGAGGATATTGAAGGGAAAGTTCATGTCAGCTTTTGTTCATTCACACACTGTATTTCTGAACAGAGACGTGGTCACTGGAGGTCCAAGGCAACTCAACCCCTTGGCAGGTATGGCTGATGGGGCATGTTGTACTACCCATTAGAGAAGGTTCTAACTGGCTCTAAAAAGAGTTGGCTAAACAAACACATGACAAGACGCTCAACATCACTAATCATTAGAGAAATGCAGCTCAAAGCCACAATGAGATATCACCTCATACCGGTCAGAACGGCCATCATCAAAACATCCAGAAACAATAAATGTTGGAGTGGGTGTGGAGAAAAGGGAACTCTCCTGCACTGTTGGTGGGAATGTAAGTTGGTACAGCCACTATGGAAAACAGTTTCGAGTTGCCTTAAAAAACTAAAAATAGAACTACCATATGATCCAATAATCCCACTGCTGGACATATACCCAGAGAAAACCATAATCCAAAAAGAAACATGTATCATAATATTCATTGCAGCACTATTTACAATAGCCAGGACATGGAAGCAACTTAAATGCCCATCAACAGATGAATGGATGAAGAAGATGTGGCACATATATACAATGGAATATTACTCAGCCATAAAAAGGAATGAAATGGAGTTATATGTAATGAGGTGGATAGACCTAGAGTCTCATACAGAGTGAAGTAAGCCAGAAAGAGAAAAACAAATACTGTATGCTGACTCATATATATGGAATCTAAAAAAAAAAAAATAATGGTACTGATGAACCCAGTGACAGGGCAAGAATAAGGATGCAGATGCAGAGAATGGACTGGAGGACATGGGGTTTGGGGGGTGGGGAGCGAAGGGGAAGCTGGGATGAAGTGAGAGAGTAGCATAGACATTTACACTACCAACTGTAAAATAGATAGCTAGTGGGAAGTTGCTGTATAACAAAGGGAGATCAACTTGATGATGGGTAATGCCTTAGAGGGCCAGTACAGGGAGGGTGGGAGGGAGTCGTGGGAGGGAGGGGATATGGGGATATATGTGTAAATACAGCTGATTCACTTTGGTGTACCTCAAAAGCTGGTACAAGGGTGTAAAGCAATTATTTTCCAATAAAGAACTTAAAAAATAAGTTGGCTAAAAGTTCTCACCAAGGTTGTTCCACACATTTGGAAATATGTAGGAGGCATGTCAGTTGTCAGAGTGACTGGGCAGGTGGGGTGACAGGGGAGATGCTATTGGAATGTAGCGGTTGAGACCAGGGATGCTAAAATATCCTGTTGTGTATAATACCATTCTATAAAACAAAGAATTGTCCTGCACCAAATGCCACTTGCATCTCTTTTTTTGAGAAATAAGTTTTCTTCCAATAGGAACTGTGGAAAACTGGGCTTGGCTTATTGAAACAGAGAATCCTACAAAGGTGGGGAAGAAACCACCTGCCTCTCAGAGATATTGGTAAGCATGCTGTTAGGATCTCTTCTAAGCAATGCAAAAACTTAGCCCATTTCTTTTTTCCCAGCCCTCAGGACAGGGGAACAGTGTTGGCAGCCCCTCAGATTATTTATTTGATGGACACTGGAAGATCAATCATGCATGTGGAAATCCCCATTAGAGTCATTTCTATGCATTTAGATATTATCTCTTAAAAAAAGAGAGTCAACTGTAAATATTTTACTTCAAAGGATAAAATTAGAACCTATTTTAGCATGGATTAGTTTACCAGATTAGCTAGTTGGCACTTTGGCAACTAGTCCCTAAGAAAATAGGTTGTAAGCAAGTGATTTTGATAGAGCCATAATAAAAGAAGGAATTGGAATGGGGAGAATTTCCAGGGCTAGCCATGAGATCTCTGAGAGATCGGGAGAGACTGTTGGGTGCCTCAAAGAGAGATCAAAACATAGAAGACAGCCAAACAACTTTGCCTATATTCTACCCATACTGGTGCTGCTATAAGCTTTCTGAAAAGAAATAATTCAATGCCAGAATGACCTTATTTGAAGGCAGAAACAGTATCTTTTCTTTGCTTAATCCCACAGTGCTTTGCACAATGAACACAATAAAATTTGACACTTAAGGAATAAAAAATACTGTGTCTTGGATTGGCTTGCTGGAAAGCTATCAAATTTTAGGTTCAACAAAATATACACCCACACAAAGTTTTGTTTTGTGATTTTTTTTTTTCCTGTTTTTGAAAAGTTTATTTTATAGCCTTAGAAGCTAAGAACTCTGCCACTCAGTGAACCAAACTTAGAATTAACTTTCTTCTCTAGTTTATCTACTTCCTTTTGAAACTTTATAAACAAGATTTTGTACACAAGAGGTAGCAAAGGAAAATTCAAGTCTTCTTGTTCCAAGCTCAAAAGACAACTGCACACACCTGGATATTAGGAGGGAGGGTGGAGCAAGACAGGGTGAGTCCGGCGACACGTGCTCTAAGCCCCGTTTGTTCTCGCTGTCAAAGCCATGTGAGGTGGTTTTGTGTTTTAAGTTCACAGTACAATTTTTATGAACATGAGCATACAAACTTCTTTCTTTAAGCATGAGGAATGCTTCCATGTATTTCAGAGCAAATTGAAACTGGATAAAAATGAAGTGGACTTTTAAACTCTACATCAGCACTCTATATTTGAAAAGATTAGGCCACTTTCTCTTATTGTATGTAGAACCACAAATTTTAAAATTTGAAACAATGTAAATGAAAATAATCTTGTTGAAATAACAAATGATTGTGGTTTACCCTGGAAGTTGGTGTTTTTCTCAAGTAATACAAAATAGTAATAATAAGATGTTATTCTTAAAATTCTTAAAATATATTCTTAAAATTTTATAACATAATGCAGATGTAAATAAGACATGAGTATTTTGTTTTATTTAACATATTACATCTCAGATGTTCTTAAAGTATACTCTTGAAGTGGATCTTAAGCCCCGTGTTAAAAAAACTATTGCTATACCTTATTGTAAACCCAAAGTACACACCTGGAAGTCTTGAAAAATATGCTCTTGAATTCTGTACATGTGAGACAATTATAAAGAAGACCCTTGATTGAGTGCAGGGTAACAACACTACCAACTGTCACTCTCCTTAACATTTTTAGTTTTAAAGGTACACATTTGGATCCAGGGACACAGCCTATGCAGTTTTTCAACAAATTAAATAAAGATGCCTGTTTTTAGGGACAGGTGAAGTCTCCCCCCACCCCCGGAGAATGAACTTTGGTAAGTGAAATTGGGTCTGGATTTCAGTTCCCATAGCTGTTCCATCAAGTGTCTGCGTGATGCTCAGACTAAAAATCTATCTGTGGCTGCCCTGCTCACATCTCATAGTCTTAAATCTTCTCACCTCTAAGGTCCATCTGCATTTTCTGTTAACCTTTATTTTTGGCTAGACTCTTTGTTGACCCGTTAGCATTCTTTTTCTGTCTCCTTTCTATCCCTTCCTACACTCACTTCTCCCCCATCTTGCTTTCTTAGGGAGAGACTTGCTTAGAGCCAGAGGAGACTAATGACACTTGATGTCAGGAACTATGGTATTTCACCTGGGGGTTCCCAGCAACTGGCATGTAGGTGGCATGATGAACTCCATTCATGTTTGATGAATGAATAAAGGAACACATATGAGATTATCTCACTAGTTAAGCAATCCAAATTCCCATCATTTGATTAGTGGAAAATCCAGTATTAACACCCTGAAAAGAAGTAATTTCTATACCTGCAGAGGATTTCAACTTCAACATTGGCTCCTCTTGACTCCTATTCCAGACAACCTCCTCCATCAGTCTAGTCCTAATACTAACCTGTGAAGAAAACATTATTAATCAAAACTGCTGGGGGCAAAAATTCTACTTAATATTTTTAAACTTAAGAAATTATGTTTAGGGATTTCCCTGGTGGTCCAGTGGGTAAGACTCCATGCTCCCAGTGGAGGGGGAGCAGGGGGCCTGGGTTTGATCCCTGGTTGGGGAACTAGATCCTACATGCATGCCACAACTAAGACCCAGCACGGCCAAAGTAAATAAATTTAAAAAATAAATAAATATTTAAAAAATTGTATTTGGTTTGTCTGCCTATGGAGACTATCTGGACTGCATTATGGCAATAATGCATTAGTGCCTCGCTACATTAGTGGCAACAATGAAATTTTGACTGCATGGTTTCCTCTTTACTTCTCTTGGGCCAATTGAAAATGTTTTACATATTTAAAGTTAGCTTTCATTCAATTTCAAAATGTTTCTCATATCTCAAACACATCAATTTCTTTCCTTTTGAGTTTACTGTTAGTAACAAAATAACTTAAAATGTCTGTAGACCAGATGGAACAATGATAATAATGACAGAATAATATAGGGACACTTTTACACTTTTAATACTAAAAGAAGAAAAGTGAATATTTCAGAATTTCATTTTTCTGACAGTGATAATTTGCATTATTCAGGGCTTTGAGTCCCACATACTTTCTCTGTTTGGGAACTGTACTAATGGGGTGACTCAAAAGTACATCATGGGGCTTCCTAGGTTGCACAGTGGTTAAGAATCCGCCTGCCAATGCAGGGGACACAGGTTCGATCCCTGCTCCAGGAAGATCCCACATGCTGCAGAGCCACTAAGCCCGTGAGCCACAACTGTTGAGCCCATGTGCTACAACCACTGAAGCCCATGCACCTAGAGCCTGTGCTCCGCAACAAGAGAAACCACGACAATGAGGAGCCCGCGCACCACAACGAAGAGTAGCCCCAACTCACCTCAACTAAAAGAAAGCCCGCGCACAGCAACGAAGACCCAACACAGCCAATAAAATAAATAAATAAATAAATAAATAAATAAATAAATAAATAAATAAATAAATTAAGTAAGTAAGTAAGTAAATAAGTAAAATAAAAAATAAAAGTACATCATGGTTATTAAAAGATTTTTTTCTGAATCTACTTCACTATTAGTACACACCTGCCTCCATATGCTCTACTGTCAGGAAGTCATTGGTTATGAGCAATGTCAGTTAATGAATATAGGAGGAAAAACAGAAACAGAAAATTACCATTTCACAGTCATCACTATTTATTTAGAGAGGTGTGTGTGTGTGTAGAGAGAGAGAGAGACTGCAAACGTGGCAAAATGTTAACAATTGTTGAATTTAGGTAAAGAGTATATGGGTACTCTTTGTATTTTTTGTTCAACTCTTTTATGGGTTTGAAAATAATATATTGGAAGAGAAGGTAATTGATTAGAAATTTTATATGGAGCCTGGGACTGTGAACTAGGGCCCGAAATACGAAATTTGGTCTATAAAACACTTTTTTTTAACCCTCTAAACCTAGGATTGTATAACAGGGTGACAAGTCTGAGTCATTGGGCCTTTAAGTTTTGGATGAAATTGAGAGATATTCGATCTTGAAAACAGAATCAAGGTTGGTTTTCATTTATTCATTCAGCAAATGATTTTTGAATCCCTATCATATGCCAATATGTTCTTTGTGCTGCAGAAACAGCTGTTAACAAAACAAAAAGGTCATGCTCTTAGCTCATACTGCATGGAGGTAGAAGTATCAAGAAACACATAAAGAAATGAACATAGAGTCTGTCGTACAGAGTGAAGTAAGTCAGGAAGAGAAAGACAAATATTGTATGCTAACTCATATATACGGAATCTAAAAATGGTATTGATGAACTCAGTGACAAGACAAGAACAAGGACACAGATGCAGAGAATGGACTGGAGAACTCGAGGATTGGGGGGGCGGGGGGTGAAGAGGAAGATGAGACGAAGTGAGAGAGTAGCATAGACATATATATACTACCATCTGTAAAATAGATAGCCAGTGGGAAGTTGCTGTATAACAAAAGGAGTTCAACTCGAGGATGGATGATGCCTTAGAGGACTGGGACGGGGAGGATGGGGGGAGTCAAGGGAGGGAGGGAATACGGGGATATGTGTATAAAAACAGATGATTGAACTTGGTGTACCCCCCAAAAATATAATAAATAAATAAATAAAATGAAAATAAAATAAAAATAAAAAATATAAAAAGAATTAGATTTAATAAGTTCTATAAAAAAACAAACAAAAAAACAAAGAAATGAACAAAGTAATTTTAGAGAATGGTAACCATGGAGAACATCAAACATGATGTGATAGTGGGTGACCAGGGTAGAGGAGTGTTACTTTGGACCACAGCTTCTTTGAGCTGGCAACATTAAACTGAGGCCTGGGATAACACAAAGGACATGCCACACAAAGAACTCTCAAGGCAGGGGGATAACAAATCAGAGACACACACAAGCTTGGTGTATTTCAGTAGCTGCAATAAGGTGAGCGTGGTCTGAGCAAGGAAGAGAGAGGAAGAGGCCCAATAGAGAGTTGTACAACAGGAAGCCTCTGGAGGATTTTCAGTTGGGGAGTCATGTGATCTGATGGGCCTGCTGGGTGGAGAATGTGATGAAGAGGGCAAAAAGTGGAATCAGGAATACTATTTAGAAAGCTATTGCTGAGGTCCCAAGTGAGAGATGATAGTGGATTGGACTCAGGTCCCAGGGGTGGAAATGGAGAAAAGTGAACAGACCTGGAAACATTTTGAAGTATGAGTCAGTATGGATTGGATATTAGAGGAAAAGAAGAATAAAGAACAATATAAATGAAATATCCAAACCAATTTCAAGACTTGATCAACAAAAGGTACAATCATGACAATTTTAGTCCTACTAGAAAGATGAATTGGATGTGAAGTGCTGATATTTTATCTTTGCAAGAGAGATCCCCTGTGGGGCATGTCCAAGCAGAGCAGAAAAGGCTGAACTATGTAGACATCCTGCAAGGAATCCTATGAGCTAGGCTGACCTCTGCCTTTCCCAGTCCTTGACGGTGCTAAGAAAGGGACGGAGGACCCAGAGAGATAGTGCCAAATCCTCCATCACATTGGTCCACCTGTCTCATTTTGCTACCTCACTGACATGAAGAGCTGTTTGATATTTCGAATTTCCAAAAAGATTATGTTATTTGCCTAATTTTCTCCACTTAGATGTATAAATTTTTCCAGAAACTGGCAGGCTTCCTGGATTCTGGAAATCAAGAATTTTTAGTATCTCAGCAATAACTTTTGGATACTAGCTTTGCCCATAAAACTTGTTTATGAGAAATCATCATATTTTGCCCTATTATGAGATGGCATGTTTCAGTTTCCTTATGCATTTAAATGGGGAGAGGGTTGGAGGAGTACTTAGTAGTTCGGAGCAATACTAACAAAATGTGTTTTGCTCTGACTTTATTTTGAAATCCCTAAATGTTTGATTACATTAAAAAATATATATATTTATTTATTTAGGCTGCGATGGGTCTTAGTTGCTTCATGTGGGATCTTTGTTGCAGCAGTTTTAGTGGGATAATTTTTAGTTGTGGCATACGAATTTTCAGTTGCAGCATGCATGTGGGATCTAGTTCCCTGACCAGGGATGGAACATGGGCCCCCTGCGCTGGGAGCAAAGAGTCTCACCCACTGGACCACCAGGGAAGTCCCTATGATTCCATATTATTATAATGCAAGAAAATCTTTGTTTGATCAAAAATTTAACTAAGAAACATTCTAAATATAAAAGACTGATTATCAGGATTTTTAAAATCCTGAACCATTCTCTCTTACTTTATAGCAGTCAAGTTTTAAGTTTGATTATGGTGGAGCTGATAGAGATTGTATTTATAAGTCCATATTTTTAAGGTTCAATTTGCTTCTTCAATTATTAATCAATGAAAGATTGCATATGATAAGGGAATCCTATGGTCTGGTATATTTACAGTCTATGTCTTTCTATAAAGTTAAGACCACATCATTGGCAGAATTTTAAGGACTCATTAACTCTTTGTTATTAGTAGTAGTAGTATTACTATTTTATAACAGCTTTTTTGAGATATAATTTACATACCATATAATTCGCCAATTTAAAGTATATAATTCAATTTTAGCATATTTCACAGAATTATGCAGCCACCACCCCAATCAATTTTAGAATATTTTCAACACCCCAAAAGGAAACTCCATTACCCCTAACATTTCCTAGGCCCTTGTTATGGACTTTTTTTTCAATTTTTTATTGTAGTAAAATACACATAACATAAAACTTGCCATCTTAACTATTTTCAAGTGTACAGTTCAGTGTATTAAGTAATAAGTGGTGTTAAGTGGTATGGTTGTGCATCCTTTACTACCCATCTACTCCAGAACTCTTTTCATCTGTGAAACTGAAACTCTCCATTCTCCCCTTATCCCATCCCCTGGCTACCACAATTCCATTTTCTGCTTTATGATTTTGACTACCATAAGTACCTCATGTAAGTGAAATTATACATTTGTCCTTTGTGGCTGGCTTATTTCCCTTAAGATAATGTCCCCAGATTTCATCTGCATTGTAGCGTATGTCAGAACTTCCTTTCTTTTTAAAGTTGACTAAGGAAGGATTTACTTGTGTCATTTGCTATTTGTTTTCTCTATGCCTTCTAGCTTATTGTCCCTCATTTCCTGCATTACTGTCTTTTGTGTTTAGATTTTTTATATTGAAATGTTTAAATTCCTTCCTCATTTTCTTTTGCATATATTCTGTATCATTTTATTTATAGTTAACCGTGGGAATTACATTTAATATTCTAAAGTTATAACACTCTAATTTGGATTTAACTTCAATAACATACAGAAGCTCTGCTCCTTTGCATCTCCATCTGTACTGCTTTTAGTTGTTGATGTCACATAATTACATCTTTATACATTGTGTGTCCAAAACATAAAATAATAATTTTAAGTATGTTAGTCCCTTGAATAATGCAGAAAACAAAAAGTGGAGTCACAAACATTGTAGCAAAAACACTGGCTTTTATAATTGCCCATGTATTTACCTTTATTGAGATCTTTATTTCTTCACATGGCTTCAAGTTACTGTCTAGTGTTCCTTCATTTCAATCTGCAGGACTCCCTAGAGCATTTCTTGCAGGACAGGTCTAGTGGTCATGAACTCCCTCAGCTTTTGTTTATCTAGAAATATCTTAATTTCTCCATCACTTTTGAAGGACAGTTTTGCTAGATATAGGATTCTTGGTTGAATTTTTTTTTCTTTTGTCCCATTGAATATATTAGCCCACAGCCTTCTGGCTCTAAAGTTTCTGATGAGAAATCTGCTAGTAATCTGCTTGAGGATCCTTTTTATGTGTAAAGTTGCTTCTCTCTTGCCGTTTTCAAGAAACTCTTTGTCTTTGGTGTTTGACAGTTTGATTTAATGTCTCTCAGGGTATGCTTCTTTGAGTTCATCCTACTCGAGTTTCATTGAATTCCTGAATATTTATATTCATGACTTTTATCAAATATGGAAGGTTTTGTCCATTATTTCTTTAAATATTCTCTCTACTCATTACATTCTCTCTTCTCCTTCAGGGACTCCCACTATCTATATGCTGGTCTGCTTGATGGTATCCTACAGGTCCGTTATGATCTGTTCACTTTTCTTCTTTTTCTTTATGTTCCTCAGGCTTGATAATTTCCATAGTCCTATTTCAAGTTTGCTGATTCTTTTTCCCACATGCTCAGATCTGCTTTTGAGTCCCTATAGTGAGTCTTTTGTTTCAGTTATTATACTTTTCAGCTCCAGAGTTTTGGTTTCTTTTTGGGTTTTCTATCTCTTTATTGATATTTCCATTTTTTTCATGTGTTGTTTTCTTGACTTCCTCTATGTCTTCCTTTAGTTCTTTCAGCATCTTTAAGACAGTTGTTCCTTTCTTTTTCTTTCCTTCTTTCTTTTTATTGAAATATGGTTGATTTACAATATTACATTAGCTTCATGTGTACAACATAGTGAGTCAATATTTTTGTAGATTGTACTCCAATTAAAGTTATTATAAAATATTGGCTATATTCCCTGTGCTATACAATATATCCTGGTAGCTTACTTATTTTACATGAGCTAGTTTGTACCTCTTTGTCCCCTAACCCTATTTCACCCCTTCCCTCTGACCTCTCCCTGCTGGTAACCTCTATATCTGTGAATGTGTTGCTGTTTTATTATATTCATTAATTTGTTTTATTTTCTAGATTCCACATATAGGTGATAACATACGGTATTTGTCGTTTTCTGTCTGACTTATTTCACTAAGCATAATACCCTCCAGGTCCATCCATGTTTTTGCAAATGGCAAATTTCATTCTTTTTTAATGGGTGAGTTATATTCCATTGTATATATGTACCACATCTTCTTTATCTGTTCATCTGTTGATAGACACTTAAGTTGCTTCTATATCCTGGCTATTGTAAATAATGATGTTACAAACATTGAAGTGTATATATCTTTTCTTTTTTCTCTTTTTAAAAAAATATATATCTACTCTTTTTTAGATTCTATTCCCATATAGGTAATTACAGAGTATTGAGTAGAGTTCCCTGTTCTATACGGCAAGTTCTTATTAGTTATCTATTTTATATATGTGTGTGTGTATGTGTCAATCCCAATCTCCCAATGTATCCTACTCCCTGTACCCCCTTGCTAACCATAAGTTTGTTTTCTACATCTGTGACTCTATTTCTGTTTTGTAAATAGGTTTATTTGTACCATTTTTTTAGATTCCACACATAAGTGATATCATATGATATTTGTCTTTCTCTGTCTGACTTCACTCAGTATAACAGTCTCTACGTCTATCCATGTCACTGCAAATGGCATTATTTTGTTCTTTTTTATGGCTGAGTAATATTCCAGTGTGTGTGTGTGTGTGTGTGTGTGTGTGTGTGTGTGTGTGTGTGTGCATGCGTGCATGCAAGTGTGTATAAATATGTGTATACATATATATCTTTCCATGTTAGTGTTTTTGTTTTCTTTGCATATAGACAGGAGTGGAATTGCTGGATCATATGGCAGTTCTATTTTTAGTTTTTTGAGGATCCTCCATACTGTTTCCATAGTGGCTGCACCAATTTACATTCCCATCAACAGTGTACAAGGGCTCCCTTTTCTCCATATCCTTGCCAACATTTACCATTTGTTGTCTTTTTGATGATAGCCTTTCTGACAAGTGTGAGGTGATATCTTATTGTGATTTTGACTTGCATTTCTCTGATGATTAGTGACGTTAAGCATCTTCTCATGTGCCTGTTGGCCATCTGTCTGTATTCTTTGGAAAAATGTCTATTCAGGTCTCATGCATTTTTAATTGGGTTGTTTGTTTGTTTGATATTGAATTGTATGAGCTATTTATGTATTTTGGATATTAACCCTTTATCTGTCGTATAACTTGTAAATATTTTCTACCATTCTATATGTTGTTCTTTTATTTTGTTGATGGTTACCTTTGCTGTGCAAAAGCTTTTAACTTTTTTATTTTTACTTTTGTTTCCTTTGCCTGAGGAGACAGATCAAAAAAAATATTGCTATGATTTATTCAAATATTGCTATGTTTTCTTCTAGGAGTTTTATGGGTTTTGGTCTTACATTTATGTCCTTAATCCATTTTGAGTTTATTTTTGTATATGATGTGAAAAAATACTCTAATTTCATTCTTTTACATATAGATATCCCATTTTCCCAGAGCCACTTATTGAAGAGACTATCTTTTCCTCATCATATATTCTTGCCTCCTTTGTTGTAGATTAATTGACTGTAAATGCATGGATTTATTTCTGGGCTGTCTATTCTGTCCCATTGACCTATGTGTCTGTTTTGTGCCAGTACCATACTGTTTTGATGACTGTAGCTTTGTAGTATGGGCTGAAGTCAGGGAGCATGATACCTCTAGCTTTGTTCTTTTTTCTCAAGATTGTTTTGGCAATTTGAAGTCTGGGAGGTGGGGAATGATAGTTGCTACTGTGCTAAGAGCTTAAATTGTCCAAAATAAACCAAAATTTACCCTCCAGCCCTTCCCCTTGAAGTTGTAAGTCTTCAAAAGAGTCCAGGGGCTTCCTAGGTGGTGCAGTGGTTGAGAATCCACCTGCCAATGCAGGGGACATGGGTTTGATCCCTGCTCCAGGAAGATCCCACATGCCATGGAGCAACTAAGCCCATGCGCCACAACTATTGAGCCTGCGATCTAGAACCCATGAGCCACAACTATTGAGCCCATGTGCTGCAACTACTGAAGCCCACATGCCTAGAGGCTGTGCTCTGCAACAAGAAAAGCCACAGCAATGAGGAGCCTGCGCACCACAACAAAGAGTAGCCCCCACTCACTGCAACTAAAAAGAAAGCCCACGCACAGCAAAAAAGACCCAACACAGCCAATAAAATAAATTTAAAAAAAAGAAAGAAAAGGAAAGACTCCAGAGTTTCAAAATAGTTACATCAGAGAGATTCTGTGAGTGCAATTGTTGTCTAGTAGGAGAGACATTCCTGGTGCTTCCTACTCTGCCATCTTCCCCAAGGACTCACTAACTTTTGACTAAAAGTCTTTCACTATGAAGATCTTGTTCATCTGCATTGTAATTATTAAACCCTCAGGATTAGAAAAATAGCCATCTTTAGTCATTTTGTTTCCAAAGCATTTTCCAAACTGTAATATCTTGTATAGTGTTCTATACTTTGCTTTTTATCATGTGTATTATTTTGATTCTTTACAATAACATGGGGGAAGTAGGGCAAATAGTGTTATCCTCATCTTATAATCAAGAAAATTAAGCCTCAGGGTATGGGTAAATAGTAATGAATACTCAGTGAGTGATAGAGTAACAATTCGAACCAAGCTTTTTTCACTAAAAGCTAGAGCTCTGTCTGCCACCCCAAACTACCTCAACAGAGCAACAGTAACTTCTCTATGAAATCAGAAAGTTTGGCTCTGAATAGTGAGCACAGTCTGAAAAGAAATATCCTCACTGTCAAAGCTATCACTGACCTTGGAAACCATCACTAGCTCTCTATGCATGTTCTGATTGTGAGTGAACTCACAGAAGAGTGAGAAGGCATAAAGGAAGAGGATGCTGTCTTTCTTACCTCCTCCAGCAGTTTTTTCCACTTGCTAGAAACAGAATGAGATAGGTAAGAAGTTAGGAAATTTCATCTAAGCAAGCTCCTTATGGCCGCTGTACAATTCTTGCTTTTCCTTGAAACTAAGAGAATGATCAAATGCCAAATTGGTTTGAAGTAACAAAATATATAGCCTCTCTTGGAGGGCTCTGATTCTTTCAGGATATGGATTTAGGATAAATATCCAAATTTCTGTTTCAGTGAGAGGATAAGAACAGTGTTAGAATAAGGTAATTTAAAGTAGTTAAGCACTAGTGAAAAACATACAAAATTATACCTAAAATTTGGTCATTTAGATATGTTGATCTCTATATAAATGTTCAATTATTGTATTCCTTGATGGTACAATGTTGTTTTTAGCAACAAAAGTTAAAATTTTTACTTAAAGAAGTCTAGAAGCTTAATGCATATAATCTTTCTTATAACCATACTTCCTGCCTTAGCCTGATTATTTGTATGAGCAGTTCTCACACTAAAATGCCACAGAGGCCAGGCAGGTAACCTGAAGCAGGCTGGGTGTAAGCACATGTGCACATATTATATGAATGATGAAGTGCTAGAGACAGCCTGGCTATCCAGTGGGGCAGCTGGAGTCAGCTACAGTCAATTGTTATCTTGAGGAAACAGATCCAGTAATTGCTAGATATTCTGATTTTTCCAGAAAAACTGAAAATCTATTTTTTTTTTTTTTTTTTTTTTTTTTTGGTGAACACCCCGGTTGTTAAATATTGACTTAAATTTATTTATTTATTTATTTTTATTTTTTTCTACTATTTTAGGCTTTTGTTCTCCAGGAATAAAAACTTTTTCCATCTCCCCTCTTCTCTGACCCTCCCAGGTTAGCTTTTTTTTTTTTTTTTTTTATTCATTATTTTTTTGGGGGTACACCAAGCCAACAAACCAATTGAACCAAAGAAAATATGGCTGCTGGCCACTGATTTGTTATTTCTGGTTCTGACCATGTGATAAGATATTTATTGCCCCCTGGTGGTAGCTTCCCTCAATTCTAGCTTTAATTTTAAAGGATGATGTGACAGAAAATTTCAGTTTTTGGCTTACTTATGTAAGGAGCATGGTCCACCTGGGTGGGCGAATTGCTCACTTCCAATATCCATGCCAATGCTTCCTTATATTGGCACAAATGGCCAAAGTGAAAATCAGTACTGAAGTAACAGTTGGTGATTTAAATACTGAAAATAAATGTTCATTAACACAGATATTTGTATGATAATCAGTACAGTATGGAGTTATTTTTAAGCCTATATTATCAAATATTCAGAGTGTATGTTGGGCAGAGCTAAAGCAAGGGGAGTCAGAAACGTGGGGTAATTGTCTTGGGCCCTTGTGGCTGCAAGATTGAGCACCTGGACCATGACTCACTCAGGCAGTTCACCAATTCCCCAACTAGTGCTAAAAACGACCTGAAATATAGTTTTCTCATCTGTAAAATATGGGGATAATAATACCACCTGACTCACAGGACTGTAAAAACTCAATGTCCTCAGCATGCTTTTTTTGGGGGTGGGGCAGATTTTCTTATATATGAATGTGGTGAGCCAACCTACTGCCATACATTTGGCCAGCAAGGCAGGCAGGTAAGATTGGCTTATCTTCTATGCACACCCTCTGCCCAAACTGGGTGTGTCTCTTCTGGGACTTCCTCATTCTCTCCTTTAAGGTTGATTTCTTTTAACCTGATGTTCCCACGTAAAAGTGTATGGAGCAGAAAATGGGAGAGTACAGTGTGATTTGGGTTGGTTTCCACTCCCACCTCAAGGTCAACCATGTAATTAGAGCTTATGAAAAACGTGCCTGCTTGAAAGGACCTCGAATACTAATTTGTGGTGGAAAATTACAGGAACCCATCAGAAAAGAATTATTATAAAATACCACCTTTCACAGGGGAGTTGAGAGTACCTTCATATGCACTTTGCTTACTTTTTGTTTGTTTGTTTTTGAGAGACTGGAGAAGTAGAAAAGTCCCTAAGATTCCAAACAAATAATTTAAAATCACAAATTACTAGGCCCAGGAGTTTTTTAAAAACCAATATAATGCAAGACAGTCCCCTAATTAAAAAAAATCTTATGGACATTCACTTTCATGTCTTTATATTTAAATGTGAGAATATATTGTAGGAAAACAAGGACTGCTAAAAATTAAAATCTACCCACTTCTGTTGTGAGAGCTATTAACATGATAATTAAAACAAGAAGGTGTCATACTCCAAAGAGAAAACAGTGCCCTGTATTAATACAAAATATGAAGTAAAAGTATAAACAGCGTGAATAATTTTGTAAAAAAATACTACAGTACTTATATATTCAAAGGATTCAGCAGAAAAGAAATTATGTGTTTATTGCAATGCTAAGATTTGTGGAGTTCCTTTTCTTGCACTATCTTCAGTTTTTATTTACTTGGAAAATGACTCACATTGGTTTATAGTCATGCTTCACATTGAAATCATTTAGGTAATGGTTAAGTTTTGTGTCTTCAGTACATAAAGGTGATAATATTTTGAAGGTGACCTTTGTGGGGTGGGGAGCAGGAATAAACAGGAAGTTACACAGGGATTGAAGAAGTTTTATCAGAGAGGCAGAGAAAGCAGATGGAATCTGAGACAATCTAACCAGTCAAGGCATTTTAAAAGTTACATAAATATTTGTATAGCCATAGAGATGTCATGAAATATTTCTTTGTGACAAAATATTTTTCCTACCCTAAAATAATACTGTAAGCAGTAGAGCAGGGTAATGTGTTTTTTGTTTTTTTTTTTTTTTTCAAATAAATGTGGCATTTTAATAAAAGGGGGAAAGGAGAAAAATATTTCATCTCATGCAGAAACTCCAAAGTCCTGATAAAGAAATATGAAACAAAGCAGAGCAAGTTAAAGTATTAGAACAGATGGAAGCTTCCCCCTGAGATAATCCTGAGCACAATCCTCAGTACCTTCCTGGAAATTTTTGAGTCTATCCATCTTCTCAATTTTTTCTGTTTTCTTTTTGGAAGAGAAATATTTATGAAATGAGTTCGTACGAGACTGGCTGCAGTTCAGCTTTTGCAGGAACAAGCTGCTTATCTAATTCCTGTCTGAAGGGCATTTATTTGTATTAGTGGATATTGTACAGCTATCCAATGCCTTGCCTTCTCAATGAGGGAAAAAAGGTCTTAAGAGTCTCCTGAAGACTTTTAATTATACCTCAAGTAATTACATATTTGAATTACCAAAAGTATACACACATGCACAGTAGGGAGAAAATGCGTAGAGAAAGAGGTACACACATTTTTATAAAAACAAAAGGCAAAATTTATTAGCACGTTTATAATAAAGACCTTTTAAGTAGTTCTATGTGAAGAATAATAAATTTAGGTTTTAAGACCTTATCTCAATTACAAACATATATGGAAATATTGACTGAAGGTAAAATCCTGCAGTCCGAAATTTGGTTTTGAAATTCGAGCACCCTGTCCTTCACTGAAAAGAAGAATGATTTTAATGAAGTTAAAGAACTTTAGTTCAAACATGCAAAAGACTCCAATAACATAACTATAAATAGGAACTGTATTTCATTGCGGATTTGTACCCTTCTGAAGCCCATTCTTCCAGAGGGTCATGGCTGATACGCTGGAGGCCATTACCCTGACAGTGGTGGTTGGATTTTTGTCCTGAAAGCATATTCTGTCTTATCCTTAAATATTCCTCTGCCACTTCTCTGCCCACTCACCCAGCCTACATCTTTCTACAGTTTATCCTATTGACTTGACATTTTACTAATTGGAAGTTTCGTGTCATATGCCACTTTAGAGATTTCACACATATGCTCACCTCTGAATCATTTACCAAACTGTTTTCGTAAGAATGCCGTGGAGCCAATCCCTGCTGTACCTTGCTGTTTAAATCTCTTCATCCAGGTGGAATGGAATGTTAGAGTGGAATTTTCAGCTGAGATCCTAAGGTATCAGTTACCTAAGGGAACTGTTAATTTATGAATTTTAGATTTACAACATTCATATCAAGGGCATAAAATGGTGGTTTTACTGGGCATTTGTAGAATAGAAGTTTTTTTTTTTCTTGAAGAGAGAGAGTGAAATGTTACCTCCCCCCTATATCTCAAGTCTAGTGTGAATCTTAAAGCAAACCAGCAAAGTGAATTCTTCTTATGTAAGAGTAAAAAGGAAAGCCAAGTTTTTACAGAGAAGCAGGGGAAGGGCCTGACTCACTGAATAAATGTAAGCGGGCAATTGAAAAGATAAAAGTACATTCCACAAGTTAGTGCTTGTTCGATATACTAATTATACATGCAAGTGCCCATTTACCTTATCCTTTTTTTAGTGCTTTTAGAGTCGTTCTTTACCCACAAAATATCTTCCCTGATGATTTTTGGTTTTTTTTCTTTGAAGTGTTTTTAGTATAGAATCTTATCAAAGTCTGCTAAAACATAAGCTAAAGAAGAGAAGTCAGAGAGATAGAGGTCTCCAAGAAGCCAGTGGCAGAAAAATTTGAAGGAAGTCAATAGAGTAGAATGATGCAGAGACATCAAGAAGGATAAAAACAGAAATTATTGTGATTTAGGGAGTCAGGACTGACCTTTTTTGAATGTTTTTGCATGGAGTGGTAAGACGAGATACAACAGTGAGAAGGCTGAGGAGCAAATGAAGGGTGAAGAAGTGAGGATAAAGATGTACATATAGTGCTTTTTCCAAAAGTTTGGCATTGGATGACAGAGTAAAGAAGAGGTTTAGTGTTTTCTAAGTCAGGAGACTTGAGCCTATATGGCAGCTGAGGAAAATAAGCCGCAGAAAGCACAGGACTAATGGTGTGAGCATGTAAATGGGTATCACTGGGCCCTGGAAGGGGAGAGGAGGAAGTGCCCAGGAGGATGGAGCAAGTCTGGAAAGAGCATGTCTTCCAGACATGAGGGAACATACAAAGAGAAGTGTCAGAGAAGATGGAACGTGAAGGAGTTCACAGCTCTTGGTCTTAATTTTCTTTGAGATTGGATGGTAAGTTCATCCACTGAATGGATTAAGGTTGGCTCTTCACAGGGTACAATGGAAGCTGAAATTCCTGAGGGGGATGCCCTCATCTAATTCTTACAAAGGCACCATAAGGACTAACCAGAGCCTCTGGCAACAGCCTTAGTAAGAGTGGTGAATTATTGGAAAAACATGTTTCTAAGGAATTATCCTATAAATCATTGGTTAATTAGTTGTACAAGATGTAAGCATTATCATAATTTGATCTAATCACTCTGACTTTGTTGTTCAAAAGAAAATTTGGGCTTGGAAATCCTCTGATGCATCCTAAAGGAAGACATTAATTAAATGTGTATTTGTTATATTTTAACTGGACTCTGTCATTTAGGGATTTTAAAGAATCTCTTAGTATTGGTTTTTGAGTACCTCAAGATACTTGAGTTTTTCTTGAGTTCTTTTTTGACGTCTAGATTTTAGTTGATACATTTAACACCCGTACCTCTGTTATGTTTTGTGAAGGCAAACGTTTAACACCCGTACCTCTGTTATATTTTGTGAAGGCAAACGTTGCACTTTTTGAAAGTTGCCTTTCCTCCTATAGTAGCTTCTTTCGTATTGCCAGTTGGGCATTTAAGTGTTTTTGTTTAGTTTAGTTTAGTTTAGTTTTTTAAATTCCTGAAGAACCTGATCTTTCAATCCTTGGTTTAATTTTTTTCTTGTGCTTTAGGGTTCTTTCAAAGGCCTATTGTTTTCATTTTTTTTCACTTTTCTCATAACAAAGCCCATATACTGTGTTATTTTTTTTCTCGAAGTGAATTACTCTGTATGGAACAATTGGAATTTTCTTTTTCCTACCAGGATGTTGAATCATTCAAGATTTGTCTGGTAGTTTGAGACATCCACTAGGGGAGTCATGTGGTTGGGCACTTTTCTATGAGCTCATTTCTGATCTTCTCCCATCTCACAAAAGGTATGACAGATACTTCATAGAAGTCAAGGAGAAAACAGGCTAAATGTAAAAAGGAAAGAGGACTTTAGGCTTGATCCCCTAATGTAAAGTCCTTACCTCTACATCTTGGGTTACTCTGACAACTCCACTCATCATCCTTGCTTTAATGGTAAACTTTTATTAACTCAATTTTTTTAAGGCAAGTCCATTTTTTTGTGTGCTAAGGACCTATGGAGAAGAGAGGTAGGGTGAAAAATAGTTGCTGATCAACTGAACTGCTGGTCCAGTTCAGAGTATGTGTATATTGTTATGTATGCAGTGTTTGAAAGGATTACAGAAGGTATGTTAATCCAGGTCTCTTGAAAGCAGACAAGAAGCAATTGGATAAAAATTTTTATTTAAAAAAGGCCTTTGAGGCAAACAGCAAGATGGTTGAGGCCAAGAGAGCCATCAGACCATGATGCAGGTATGCCTCTAGATAGTGAGAAAGAGAAGGAAGGGAGGCAGGTAGAAGCATCTTAGACTGCAGTGCAGTTCTAAGAAAGTTAGGTAAGGCCGTCAGGAGTCCTTAGGCAAAGTTACCTCATGGGGAGAGTCCTTTGCCCTTCTGGGAATGGACCTATTTTGCTCAGTCATTGCCTAGGAGCAACCTGTGAGAAGTGTGGTTTCAATGCAAATGCAGTAGTATTCAGAGCACAGCAGCTAGGGTTGTCAGTCAATTATGCTTCCCAAGGTTAGAAATCTGAAAGTCAAATTTTCATGGCTATTCCTATCCACCCCATTCACCAAACAGATCCACTTTTCCACATAGGTTCAGGAAGCAGCAACTTCATGGTTACTATGGACCTATCTTCCTACGGGGAAACAAAGAAGAGGGAGGTTAGTGAGATTAACTATAGGCCCTATTACTGCAGTAGATCTCAGAAAGGCAACTGGTACTTATCCTCCCATTCCTCCAGGTAGTGGTGATGGCTGCCAGGTAGTGGTGATAGATGACAGTTGGAAAGGCAGACCCCAACCTAAACTAGGTATCCCTTGTGCATGAACCAAGGTCCTGACATAGTCAACATTAACCACTAAATGGACAACTGGTTTCCTTGAGAAATAAATAGTGCCTTATTGGGGGCTCAGCATTGGTCTCTGTTGTTAATAGGCTGGACACTCAGAGACAGCAGTTGCTAAATTAGCCTCCATATGTGGTAGGCCATGCTGTTGGGCCCATATATAGCCTTCATGTCCGCCGCCATGGCTACTTCATTAATGTACCCATTGTGACAGTTGTGGGATGACCGGTGACAGAGACTGTCTAACATCAACTAGCTAGTCATTTTGTCTACTTAGTTGTTGAGTACTTCTTTCATGGTAGATGATTTTTGATGAGCATTAATGTATAATTCACTTCATGTTCCCTCCTACATGTTTGCTCACATACCTCTAGCCCATACCCCCTTATCTATAATCTTCCAGTGCTTTTCCTTCCAGATCTCTGATGGCCGGGCCATTGGCCACTACCCAGGGACTTGTGTATATTCTCACCTTCTACATAAAGTAGATGCCAGGTATTCTGCCCACTGGAAAGATTTTCCCTCTCCCCTGTCTTTCAGGGCCACCCTCAATATGGCTGAAACACAGTCTATTTTTGGCTCACTCTCAAGTATCAAGCCAATCTTAACCAAGCTCAGACTTTTTCCTTCTCTTTCAGCTGGCCAGATAGACTTCTCCATAATGCCATGGTGATGAGGAAGGGGTATGGTACAGCTGTGATGGGTAAGAAAAAGTCTGGACTACAAAATCATGGCCCTGTTCCATATCTCAGGGTCCCACGTTGTGTAACTCCTGTGGAGGTCTGTCATAAATACCATCCTGCATATTTTTTCACTACTGTCACCTCTGATATCATGGGTTTTGCCAGATCATATGGCTTAAGCAGCAAGGTTGCTTGCATCGCAGCCTAGGCTTGAATCAGAGTGTTTTTCTGGTCTGGGCTCTGCTTAAAGCTAACACCCTTTCATGTAACCAGGTCAATATTCCTAACTGGTGAATGTTTTGCCTACAGAACACAAAGAGGCCTGCCAGGTACTGTGCTTTCCTCTTTGTGGTAGAGTATTCAAGATTCAGCAATCTGCATTTTGCTTTGGAAGGAATCTCCCAGCATGTCCCTGACCACAGGACCCCTAAAAATTTCACAGAAGTGGTAGGTCCTGAGTCTTCAGACAGTTTATCTTTCATTCTCTGGAGCACATGTCTTACCAAGGCCTTCAATGTACTAGTCACCTCTTCTTCTTTTGTCCAATCATTATGATGTCATTGACGTAATGAATCAGTGTGATGTTCTGTGGGATGTGCAGGTAATTCAGATCTTTTCAAGCAAAATTATGACAGAGGGTAAGAGTACTAAAACAACCCTGAGGCAAAATTGAAAATTAATGTCATTATTTATCTCACATGAACACACATCATTTTGATCTTTTCTAAATGGAATGCAAAAGAACACATTGTTCAAATCAATGGCTGCATACTGAGCTTGAAATCTTATTAATCCCCTTAGCGCAATAGCATGTCTGGCATATGATCAGGTTTACTACTTCATTAAGTCTGTAAGGCCATAGTCATTCTCCCGTTGGCCACACTGGTGAGTTAAACAGAAACAGAGAGCTCACCACTTCTGCATCATTTAGGTCTTTAATGGTAGCAACAATTTCTACTATATTTATGGGATATGATATTGTATTTTATTTACTATTTTGGTGGAGGCTGCAGGCAGTTTCAGAGGTTCCCACTTAGCCTTTTCCACTATGATAGCTTTCACTCACATCCAAAGACCTTATGTGGAGGTTAGCCCAACTGCCAAGCCAATTTTGTTGTTGTTGTTGTTAAACTTTTTTTTTTAATAATTAATTTATTTATTGGCTATGTTGGGTCTTCATTGCTGCACACAGGCTGTCTCTAGTTGTGGCGAGTGGGGGCTGCACTTCATTGCAGTGCACAGGCTTCTCAGTGCAGTGGCTTCTCATTGCGGAGCGCTGGCTCTAGGCACGTGGGCTGTAGTAGTTGTGGCACGCGGGCTCAATAGTTTTGGCTTGCGGGCTCTAGAGCGTGTAGGCTCAGTAGTTGTGGCACATGGGCTTAGTTGCTCTGCGGCATGTGGGATCTTTCTGGACCAGGGATTGAACCCACGTCCCCTGCATTGGCAGGTGGATTCTTAACCACTGCACCACCAGAGAAGTCCCCAAGCCAATTTTAATAATACTTTCAGGAGCTGGCTAAATGACCAATAGGTGGATCTCTGGATCCAATGGGCCAACTGTGAGCCCAACTTTAGCTGACTTATTTATTACCTGGCCTGTAGACCCCCACACTAGCAGGGTGCCATGATGATGCTTTGAATCTCTGGCTATCAATGTCAACTATGTTTTTGTGTAATAGTTCTAAAAATGTTTGGTTATTTGTAGGCATCTTTCTCTCCCCTCCACCTCCTGCTGCCATAAATTTCATGTCTGCACCATTGTACTTGCCACAGCATTCCCCTTCAGCAGGATAATTTCCTAAGTCACCAAGAGTAGAATCTTTAGCAATCTTGAACCACTACTACTTTGTGCCAGGGACTATCCATCCCCCACCTGCCAACCTGGGTGATATCTTCTTCTTCCCCCAAGTGACTAGTAAACCAGTCCCAAACTCCCATTTCCTCACCTGTTTTCTCAATTCATTCTCAGTATCACTTGTATTAATCTGGATCGTCCAAGAGTCAGTTTCCAAGATGCAATTAGAAGAGCAAGAGATTTGTTAGGGGCAATGCCAAGAGGGAAAAATAAGGCAGAAAAGGGGTAGGGAATGAAGGCCAAGAGAGTCATCAGATTACAACACAGGTCAATAAGAGGAAAAAAGAAGGAGAGTTGGGGAAAACATCTTAGACTTCATTTTAGTTCTAAGGAAGTTTGGCAAGGTCATTGGGAAATCCTGGAGTCAGAGCTGTCCATCAGAAGAGTCCTGTGCCTCTCAGGAACAGGCCTGCCTTAGTATTCCCAACTTGCTCTGTCATTGGTTGAAAATAGCCCATAGAAAGCATGACTGTGGTTCAGATGCAATGATGGATTTCAGAGCACATTAGTGAGGGTGCCCACTGTCAGGGATCTGGAAGATAGGTTTTCATGGCCACCACAAAGTAGAATAATTGGAGAATGGTGGGGAAGAATGATCATTCTCTACACAGGAAAAAGAAAGGAGATAATGGATACAGAATAAGAAAAAGTGATGATCTGTAGTGAAACAGATTATGTTATCTTCCTTTAGTTTACCTGTCAGAAGTTAATTAACGTGGAGCTATTGGTTGAAAGCTGGCAAATCAGCAAATATTCACCACACATATGGATACCCAGAAAGTAGCAAATATAGATATTTGCACCAGTCTCCAACAGAAAAGAAGGTGGAGGTGGAGAGCAGCTCTGCTGATTCAGATTAGAGGAGACTGTCTACCTAACATCAGGGTTTGGTTTATGTTCTAGAATCTAGACGGTGAATGAACAATGTATCCCAGTGAGGGGGTGCTCAGCTAATATTGAGCTCTGAGGTATTTCTGGACACTTTGGTGTCCATGAAGAGGGAAAACGTCCCATTTTCAGTGACAAGTGTGTCCACACGCTTTAATGTCCCTAAATGTGGAGTTCATGATTTAGTTTTGGAGCAGATCGCTACTTGTTTTGAGAAATAATCACTGTATCAGACATTTTATGCAAAAATAAATGAGGCCCAGTTTGGAAGTGAGACATTTAAGACACGGAGGCATTAAACTATCAAAATGAAAATTTATCCTTCTTGACGATAGAGATGCATTTCTACAAATTGTATCTTTTAGGAAAATGTTACTTTTGTAAACATGAAGTTTAGATTTCATTGTCTCTGAAAACTGTTCTTGAGTGATGCTTTTGTGTCACTCTGAGCAAGCATTCAGAAAGGAGATTAGGAGTGGAGAGCAAGTTTGGCAGAAAGGATTTGGAGATATACATTTACCTTCTGCTAAAGAAGAAACCCTAAAGAGGAGTGAGCTGGCCTTGCAAATCCCTATAGTAGACCAGGCTTTTCTGGGGTTGTTCTGAAATAACTAAACTCTGGAAATATACCTATTATTGAATCTTAATTAATTTTTTTAGAAAAACAAACCATTTAATTTAATCCTCCAATTATTATCACAGGCCTACTATGTCAAGGTACTGTTTCAGTCACTTGGAATATTTCAGTGATAAAGCAGACCAAAAAAAGCCCCCTGGAGCTTATATCTTCTCTCCTGGATGTCCTATCACTGGAGAAGGGAGTCCTGGAGTAGGAAATAGAACAAGGAGAAAGAGTTTCCTCTCTCTTGGCCTTGTGCATTAGGGCCTCAACTCTGGGAGAGAACAGAGTCCTCAAGAAAACTCTCTTTGGGGAAATAAACCAGGCCTCTACCACGTGGGCAGGCCAGGAGCCAAAGGAGAGATGTCCAGTAGGAAACTCCTGTGGAAGGTCCTTGGCTTGTGGATGCTGAGAACTACTATAATACATCTGGCGTAAGGTTTTAAGCTATTAGGGAAGTTCCCCTCTATTACTCACTAAACCTCTAGGCAAGTCTTGTTAAGGATCACATCTTGGTCTTAGATACTACTTTGTGGATTTGAGTGAAGGGCCTGGGATCTCCATGGTGGTAAAGTGGTACAAGAGGAAGTTTCACTGGCTGACAGTAATGAACTTTGACCTGCAGAGGAAAAGAGCAGTAGTCCAGAATCAGCTGATGGGCTGCATTGCCAAATCAGGGTGTATTTGTGGAACAAGAAAGCCCTTCCTAGGAATTTTCAGGGCTACTTGGGAAGCAGAAGCTGGTAAAAATTGGACTTCCTGCAGTCAAGCAGGATTAGAGGCTTGAACTATTGTTGATACTGTAAAGAGAAGAGTGACTTCTAGGCTGGAAAAGACTGGGACTTCTGTGTTATGGCCCTGTGAGCTTCAAGGAACACTAAGGATGGTGTTTGTGTGAGAACTCTAAAGAAGGTTAGAGGTCATATCACACAGTAGGGTATGAGTCAAAGTTTTCAACACAAACATAGTGAATAGGATTTTACATTCAGGGCACTTAAGAATTCTGTGCCTAATTATATTTGCACATGTTGTAATTAATAACTGATATGTGTGTTCCCCAATATTTCTTTGAATTGTCTTCCTTCTGGTAAAAGCAACCAACATTTCAGATCATCTTAAGAGTTACATGGGGTAGAATGCATCCCCCAGAAACAGTCTATTTAACTAATTTCCCTGAAGAAAGGCATCTACTTTAAGAGAGATTTCCAAGATGGAAACAATGAGAAATGCAAAGTTATGTAGTGTCCAGTCCTCATCTATTCTTTCCTTCCTCTCAGATATTTGTGAAAATACTGATACACCCATACACATATTACCACAGAAACAAATACACAAAACATTTATAGTCATATATGTTATACAAAGTATATCACCCAAGTGACAGGAGTGGGAAACTCACAGAACTACCTAAGGTATATTGTTATTTAGCATTTTCTGTTCACATCATTGAAGTTTGGTACTTCCACAATGTAGAGTGTAAAATGTAGAGGACTATACTGGAGCTATATAGATTAATAAGCACTGATAATCTGCTAAAGGTGATGCGCCTATAGAAATGAAGTTTTTATGTTTATATGAAGTTTATAATGCTGTAATCTCATAAACTATAGAGCCTATTTCTGCAGCAGAGGGGCCTGGACCCTAGACCTCAGGTCTGTTTCTGTTGCTCTTATTACAACTCAGGTGTCTGGTTTTGGATGTAAGAGTCTTTTATAAAGCTCATATACAACTCTAAAATTGGATCAGGCCAACTGAGCAATATTATAATGGTCACTAGAATAGTGAAATTTGACTGAAGTTTGGAAAAGAAGTAAGAAGGGAGTGTAGAGGAGCAATCTTCTTTCTCCCTTCCTCCTTGTGGTTGATTACAAAAATATGTGGGAAATACAGTGAGTGACAATACTTTGCAGCTTCTACATCAAGAGGGAGAGGCTATTTCCCCATCCCCAAGATAAGGTGGGCAGCCCTTGTAACTGGAAAACAATGTAATGGAAGTGATATTTTGTGAGTTTTGAACCTAGGCCTTGAGAGACCTCTCAGCTTCCTCTTTCCTGCTCTTAAGACTCTGCCTGGGATAGCTTGAACATCCTAAGAGACCATGTGGAGCAGAAGGCTATTCTAGTTGAACCATCTTAGACCAGCCAGCCCTAGATGACCTGCCAACTGACCACAGACACATGAGCAAGCCCAGCTGAACAATCAGCTGAGCCTGGTCAAGGCTAGAACCTTCAAGCCAAGCCCTGTCTAAATTGTCAGATTTCAATTTAAGTCACAAAGTTTTGGGGAAGTTATTAAACAGCAAAAGCTAACTGATAGCTCTACATATCTCTATGAGTCGTACAGCTTAGAAATTGTTTTAAAATAAATACTTTCCTCAAAGTAAGTTAAGGTTTTATTGTCACTTAAGCCCATGTCACTAAAAGTGCTGATCCACAGGGAAAGAAAGAGCTTGCCTCAGAATGTAAATCTATACACTGCTTCCTTCATCAAGAAAGTCTCGATGCAAAAAGAATATCAGCTTAGTTCAATAGTGTACCTATGACCTACTTGGTTTCTATTTATAGTTCATGCAAGCTCCTCATATTACTGCAAATTGCTAATAAATAGTACATCAACCAATTACACTCTGTAAACCACACTCTTGATAGCAATGACCTAAGGCTTAGGAGTAAACAAACAAAAAAAATTTTTTTTTTCTGTGAAGAACCAGACAGTGGAAATTTAGGGCCATACAGTCTCTGTCAACTTTGTCATTATAGCAAGGAAGCAGACATAGACAATATGTAAATGAATGGGCATGGCTATATTCCAACAAAACTATTTGAAAACATGCAGCAGGCTAGATTAGGTTTGTGGGCCATAGTATGCTGACCCCTGAATCCTAAGCCATTTGTGAGGCTCATCTCCATCAAAGCTCATTAGCATGTCTGTTTTTTTATTAATGTCAAAAGAATATAGGCAAAGGCAAAAAGAGAATTGGAGATAGCCTTCATTGGAGAGAGGAAAAACAAATGCTTTAAATAATTACTTCAGATGTCCAAACACAGAGGGATAAAATGAAATGTGGAAATATGTACATGATTATTTTTTTGATAATTGGGAAAATATAAATATAAATATATGGGAAAAACAGTGAGCAAGTACTGCCAATCAAATCCCTTGGCTAAATCTTGGGGAAAAAAATATTCTAAGGTTTCATTTCAAAATGTTGACATCTCAAGGATACAGAGCTGTTTAACAGAAGGGAGCTGAAGTATTCCTTCCCTCATGTTTTTCCTCCCTTTCCTCTCTTCCTGTTTGCTTCTTCTTTTTTTTTTTTCTCATTAAACTTTTTTCTTTTGCTCTTAACACAGAGGAAGGATTTCCAGCACCATTAAAAGCAACCAGTATTACATTCTTGGAGAGCAGGCTCATGAGAGCAGGTTCATAAGAGCAGCTATTAATAATTGATGGTTGCCTCATTTGATTCTCCTTCAGTATACTTTGGGGAGAACACATTTCTGTGTCATCAAAGTATTAGACAACAATCTGTCTTTAGATTTACCCTGAAAATGGGCAGGGTATGCCCCTGTGAGGGAGTTTCAGGAAGAGGTACAAAAAAAGAGATAGCCACTGCCATCAAAAAGCATACTGGGCAGATTTCCAAATTCCTGTTACATTCTGTTTTTTTGTTTTTTGTTTTTAATACAAGATGATTAGCTGCTTTGACAAATATATTCCTCCCCAAATAACAACAGCTGCTATCAAAATCATTAGAGTGAAAGAAAAATCTGAAGTACTGTGTGTTCTGTTTATTTTAATGAAATATGAAATCCTAAACTATTTCTTAAGGATCTCAAGCTCCTTAACCCGACATGTGGGTTAGCTTTGCAAATGGTTTCCTTTATTTAATATTTAATATTCACTCCACCTTTTGATTAAGCCACTGAAGATCTCTAGCAGAATGCATGTTTGGAAAGAATAACACATTAAGAACCAAAGCCGTTGTCGGTCATTAAAAATTTGGTTCAGCTCTTCCCCTTTATGGTCATGAAGCCCCAGTGGCCAAAATGAAGTTTAGTCCTTTTGCGACTTCTGACTGAAGCAAGAATTGGGAAAGGCATGTCAATGCACCTTCCCACATTCACAGGAAGATTATGTCTCCTCTCTTTTCAAAGAGCTGAGACAAAATTGCAATATAGAATGATAAGTGTGTACAAGGTATTGTTTTATTCAATGAAAATAGTGAAGGACTCTTAGGCTGAGCAAGAGAAGACCAACCTGAGGAGGAGAGCTTGAGCTGAGTGATGAGAAATGATGGAATTCACAACAAAGGGAGAAGCAGGAGCAATCACTACAGTAGAGTTTGCTGTGAATACAGAGTTCATATAGAGGATTGTTAGGAGATTTTAGCCCTGATGGCAGCAGAACTAAAGATAAGAATGGATAAGTATGAGAGATGTTGAGGAAATGAAATGACAGGTAGAGTTTAATAATACCGAAGAAGAAGGTGAAGATGACTTCCAAGTCTCTAAGTGTGGAAAGAACCTGAGGTCTTCTTTATTCCATTTCTCACCCAACACAGCATTCCCAAGTGTGGCCCACTACCCTCTGTTGGGACCCTTCTAAGGGGGATGCTGTCTGCCTCACAAGGCAGCAGTCTGCTCTACTCTGGACAACTTGGATTTTAGAGAGAGCTTCTTTACATTGACTTGAAATCTGGCTGCCCTTAATTTCTACCTATTGGTCTTAATTCTTTATTCAGAAAAGACTAGGTCTGTTTTCTTAGGTTTAAGTCTGAGTCCTCCATATTCTTAGAAACAACTATTTTTGTTTCTCTTTAGTCTTTTCCAATCTTCTTCCCTCAAAACATTCCCAAGGCTTTAGGAAAATCCTGACAAAATCTCTATTAGTCACAATGCTGACATATATAAAAGACAGCTTTTCACATTTCTCCAGCGGTTGGATTTGGTGTCAGAAACATTTAGTGCCACCATCTTAAAATATGTAGCTCTCTGACTGGAGCTATTAGCATATCAGCCTCTTCAGCAGCCCCAGCAAAGGAATAAGAGGACAAAACAAATGTTGGAAAAATAATAGCCTCTATACTTAAAATATCATTCATGAAGGAAGTGTGTCTTTTTCCACTGCCTTAGTCATTTGAAGTAGCAGTCTTGTTTTATTACTGCAGAAGAAAACAAGATACAGCTTGATTCAAATAAAATCAGCATTAGACTAAGAGACTAAATTAATGTTAGAACTGAACATTAAGTTAATCTTGTCTAACCCTTTCATTTTATAGACCAGGCAACAGATGACTATGTGATTATGACAAATAGTAAAATTATTTGCTAAAGCCATTAGGAGAATAGTTGACATTCCTATCATGCTACACAGATTATTTTCTAGTCACAAAGGAAAATATCACTGGATAAGGGAGGGATCTGGTAGTTATCACACTAAAATGAATAGTTAAGTTTCATATTGCTAATGATGGTTCACCCAGAAAATATCTTCTGATGGAATTTAACATGGATTACCTGACATCACCTATGATGTAATCTAGGCAAAAATGCCTAACTAGAATACATAAAGTCCAACAAATGGTACTGGGACAACTGAATATCCACATGCAAAAGAATGGATTTGGACTCCCTTCCTCATACCACATACAGAAATTAACTCAAAGTGGATCAAAGACCTAAATATAAGCACCTAAAACTATAAAACTTTTACAGTGAAGCATAGATGTAAATCTTTGTGGCTTTAAATTAGGCAGTGGTTTCTTAAATATGATAGCAAAAGCACAAGAAGCTCAAGCAAACAAAGAAAAAAACAGATGAACTGAATTTCGCCAGAACTAAAACCTTTTTTGTATCAAAAATCATTATTAAGAAAGTAGGGGGACATGGAAGCAACCTAAATGTCCATCAACAAATGAATGGATAAAGAAGATGTGGCATATATATACAATGGAATATTACTCAGCCATAAAAAGGAATGAAATGGAGCTATATGTAATGAGGTGGATAGACCTAGAGTCTGTCATACAGAGTGAAGTAAGCCAGAAAGAGAAAAACAAATACTGTATGCTAACTCATATATATGGAATCTAAAAAAAAAAAAAAAAAATTGGTACTGATGAACCCAGTGACAGGGCAAGAATAAGGATGCAGATGCAGAGAATGGACTGGAGGACACGGGGTTGGGGGGGGCAGGGGGCGAAGGGGAAGCTGGAATGAAGTGAGAGAGTAGCATAGACATATATATACTACCAACTGTAAAATAGACAGCTAGTGGGAAGTTGCTGTATAACAAAGGGAGATCAACTCAATGATGGGTGATGCCTTAGAGGGCCAGGATAGGGAGGGTGGGCAGGAGTCGCGGGAGGGAGGGGATATGGGGATATGTGTATAAATACAGCTGATTGGCTTTGGTGTACCTCATAAGCCGGTACAAGAGTGTAAAGCAATTATATTCTAATAAAGAGCTTAAAAAAAAAAGAAAAAAAAAGAAAGTAGGGGACTTCCTAGGTGGCGCAGTGGTTAAGAATCTGCCTGCCAATGCAGGGGATACAGGTTCGATCCCTGGTGCAGGAGGATCCCACATGCCGCAGAGCAACTAAGCTTGTGTGCCACAACTATTGAGCCTACACTCTAGCGTCCGTGAACCACAACTGGAGTCTGTGTGCCACAGCTACTGAAGCCCGCATGCCTAGAGCCCATGCTCTGCAACAAGAGAAGCCATCACAGTGAGGAGCCCACGCACCACAATGAAGAGTAGCCCCTGCTCGTCACAACTAGAGAAAGCCCACGTGCAGCAACAAGGACCCAACGCAGCCAATAAATAAATAAATTTATATAGAAAAAAAAGAAAGGAAAAACATAACCTACAGAATGAGAGAAAATGTTGCAAATCATATTTCTGATAAGGGTATAGTATCCAGAACATATAAAGAAACAACCCAGTTTTAAAATGAGCAAAGGATTCTAATGGACATTTCTCCAAAGAAAATATACAAGTGGCCAATAAGCACCTGAAAAGGTGCTCAATATCATTAGTTATTAGGAATGCAAATCAAAATCACAGTAAGATACTTCACACCCCCTAGGGTGAATATGAGTTTTTTAAAAATGGAAAATAACATGTGTTGGTGATGATGTAGAGAAATTGGAACCCTCCTACATTGCAGGTGGGAATGTAAAATAGTGCAGCTACTGTGGAAAACAGTTTGGCAGTTCCTCAAAAAATTAACGATAGAGCTATCATATGATCCAGCAATTCCACTTCTAGGTATATACCCAAAAGAACTGAAAATCTATGTTCACATAAAAATATGTCCAGAATTGTCATATTAGCATTATTCATAATAGCCAAAAAGTAATTCAAATGTCCATCAACTGAGGAATGGATAAACACAACATGGTACCATGGAATATTATTCAACCATAAAAAAGTAATAATGTACTGATACGTGCCACAACATAAATGAACCTTGAAAACATTAAGCTATATGAAAGAAGACAGATATAAAAACACAAAAAGCCACATATTGTATGATTCCATTTATGTGAAATGTCCAGTACAGGCAAACTCATAGAAACAGAAAGTAGGTTAGCGTTGCCAAAGGATTGGGGGAGGAAGATATTGGGAGATATGCGGTTTCTTTTTGGGGTGATGGAAGTATTCTGTAATTAGTGGTGATAGTTGCACAACACTGAGCTGTACACTTTATTTTTTTTTATTTTTAATTTTTTAAATTTATTTTTATTACTTTTTGGGGGGGTACACCAAGTTCAGTCATCTGTTTTTATACACATATCCCCATATTCCCTCCCTCCCTCAAATCCCCCCCACCTTCCCTCGAGTCCCCCCCACCCTCCCCGTCCCCGTCCTCTAAGGCATCTTCCCTCCTCTAGTTGGACTCCCTTTGTTATACAACTGGTACACTTTAAAATGCAGAATTTTATGTTATGTGAATTTTATCTCAGTAAAGAAGTTTTTTTTGAAAAAAGAATACACCAAGTTTGGGCTTCCTGGTGGCGCAGTGGTTAAGAATCCGCCTGCCAACGGGTTTGATCCTGAGGCTGGGAAGATCCCACATGCCACAGAGCAACTAAGCCCATGCGGCACAACTACTGAGCCTGTACTCTAGAGCCCATGAGCTGCAACTACTGAGCCCATGAGCTGCAACTACGGACGCCCATGCATCTAGACCCTGTGCTCCACAGCAAGAGAAGCCACCTCAATGAGAAACCCGCACACCACAAGGAAGAGTAGCCCCCGCTTGCCACAACTAGAGAAGAGCCTGTGCACAGCAACGAAGATCCAGTGCAGCCAAAATAATAATAATAATAATAATAAATAAATTAAATAAATCTAAAAAAAAAATACACCAAGTTTTAGATGTGACTTTCATTTTACAGTTAATTCGGGCAATAGAAAAACGAGCTAAATTATATCAAGTAAGCAATAGGACAAAACCAGAAAGTGGCCCAATCTGTAGGACAAGTGGACTGATGTTTTTTAAAAAACACTAACATAAAAAGATGACTGCGCTAGCATGTGAAATATATGGCAGAATATCTTATGAGGTATGTGATCTTGAGTGGTAAGAATGTGGTGCTTTAATTGATTTGTTTCTTGGTATTTTATTATTTTCTAACAAGCACCTATACTACTTCTATAATGAAAAGTGTGATTTTCAATCACTGATTTCCTCCTTTTCTATATTAATATTCCCTACCCATCTCCTTTTTGTTTTCTTGGTTTCTTGCTTCGGCTCTTCCCTTGTGTCTTCCTTTACTCAGGGAGCAGCAGTAGTTGCCAGGATCAGAACTTCAGATTCCTGAAACTTGCCCTAAAGTATTTCTGGGAATCTACAGAGCATCCAATCAGCTATAAGGCATTCTTCTGCTGGGTGCCTCTCCTGGGAGGACTGCTATTTCCACCAGTCTTGCCTCGTTCTCTACCCGTCACTGCTGCCTTCCTGGCTATCACCCGCACTGCTTCTCCATCACACCACCATCTGCTAGTCAGTACCTGAGTCTCTGTGATTACTCTGTGACACATAATTTTATGTGTCAACTTGACTGGGCTAAGGGATGCCCAAACAGCTAGTAAAACATTATTTCTGGATATATCTGTGAGGGTGTATATGGAAGATACCAGCATTTGGATCAGTAGACTGAGTGAAGAAGTCCACCCTTGTAGAGCATCATCCAATGTGTTGAGAGCTCTAATAGAACAGAAAGGCAGAGGAAGAGCAAATTTGCACTGTGTCTTCTTCAGCTGGGACAGGCATTTTTTCCTGCCCCCAGACATCTGAGCTCCTGGTTCTTGGGCATTTGGACTTGGACTGAATTACACCACCAACTTTCGTGGTTCTCCAGTCTGCAGACAGCAGACTGTGGGACTTCTCAGCCTCTATAACCGCATGAGCCAATTCCCATAATAAATCTCCTCTTCTGTATATCTATATATCACGCTGGTACTGTTTCTCTGGAGAACCCTGACTAATAGAGTTTACTTCCTTTGGGAGGCAGAATTTATGCTGTGATCTGTGGCAAAGTGGGCGGGGACACATCTCTCTATCTTACTTTACAATCTTAAGAGGGGGAGCTGCCTGTGCCTGGAATGTCATACAGCAGGTTAGGAAACAACTCTTTCAGCTTTAACAGATAGAAATCTGAGTGGCTGGACCAGGGATAAATGGCTCAGAATCACCTCTACCCTCATTACTCCTTTTTTGCTGATTATGTGTGGACATAAAAAAAACATTAAAATAATAACAGAGAAAATGGACTGACAATTTGGCAAACATTTAAATGTCTACATAAATATATGTTTATAATTTTTATATAAATGGAATCATCATATTCCATAAACATTTCAAATTAAAGATCTACTTATTATTTTTTGCATGGTCACGTAGTATCCTGTTGTTGGATGTGCCATAACTTAATTAGGCAGATCCTTTTAATAAACCTCCATGTTGTTTATAGTTGCTTGACTGTAAGCAGTGCTGTTGTAAACATCTTTGTATATACATCTGTTAGTTCTTTAGGAAAAATTCTAAGAAAAATTGGTGAACCAATGGTGAGTAGACAATTTTGATGGATATAAGAATGATCTCTACAGATTTTGTACCAGTGTAGAGGATGGTTGAAGGGTCTGAGACCCTCTGTCAGCTGTAAATAAGGCTAGCTATTTTCTCTTATCTTCACTAGACAATGTTCGTATTACTAAATCTTTTTCACCTTTGTCCATCTGAGACACGTAAACAAATTGTTCTGCATTCTTGTTTTAATTTGAAATTTTAAAAAATTTTAGTGAACATTCCATATAGTTAATTCTTCTGTCCATATAGTTAATCTGCCTGTTCATATAATTTGGACATTTACATTGGGGTGTTCATTTTTAATTCATTTTTAAGGGATACTTAAGTATCAAATAGTAACATATATATCAATATTTAGTATTTAATATCTAAATTTCCCCCCATAATTTCCTTCCTGAGGTTAGTCTTTCTCAATTAAGCTCTTACTCCTACTGAACAGACTTCTTTTAGACTATCCTCACCAATTTTTTAAAAAATATTTATTTATTCATTTTGGCTATGCCAGGTCTTAGTTGTTGCATGCAGGATCTTCGTTGTGGCATGTTTAGTTTTGGAATGTGGTATCTTTAGTTGTGGCATGCAGACTTCTTAGTTGCAGCATGAGAACTCTTAGTTGCAGCATGCATGCAGGAGCTACCCCGACCAGGGATCAAACCCGGGCCCCCTGCACTGGGAGCACAGTCTTACGCACTGGACCACCAGGGAAGTCCCTATCCTCACCAATTTAAAAGCCATGCCCATGTTTGCCTGAATTTCTGCTGGGATCCCTGCTGGATATCTATATAATAGATATCTCAATAAAATAAAGACATTTATTCAAAGTGAAAATTACAGTGTTAGATATTACAGCTTGTTTTCTAATGGAAAGACATTAAAAATAAGAGGAGTATGCAATGTAAGGTAATAAGTAGCATAATCAATTTAGAAGACTGCCACATATGTACAGAAATTTATTAATTTCAGACGGGAAATTTGGAGGAGAATATTTTGGTGAGGTTCTCAAAAAGAAAAAAGCCACATACAATCTGCCTGTCTTTCTGCCCCTCTAACCCACCTTTGATCATAGCTGAGCCCCCTCCCCACCCGCATATCATAATGGTTCTTAAATTGGCTCTGCGTTGGAATTATGTGGAGAACTCTAAAAACTACTCATTCCTGAGCCCTACTCTAGAGGTTCTGAAGTAATTGGTTTGCGATTGAGATTTTTTTTTTTAAGCTCCCCAGATAATTTTAATATGCAGCTAGAGACTTAGCACCTCCCATGACTCTGGGAATAATTTAAGCTTAGACTGGAGAACTATAATGACTCCTAATTCAGAGCACACTAACTTTGCTGGTTCTTACCTTCTTTTGTAATTCCCAAGACTGGGCTTCTGCTTTTTTCCCAACACAAAGTGCATTACCTTACACTTTCTAAAAAATAGAATCTTGCCTTCTTGTTCCTATGGGTACTGCTGCTACATAATAATGTTTTCCTTTCTGGATTTTCACAAATGACTTATTCTTAGATCCACACATTATCTTCACACATCAAGTAGTACTTCCTGGGACTACTGTGATGCCAAAACTTACCTTGGTTTACCTCTTGTTGCTTTGCACTAAACTCTGCATATCATGTTCTACCTATCCAGATAGTTATTCACTTGTTTGCAGCTGGATTCTTCCTCCTGGTGCCTGACTTATTCTTGGGGACATGACCCACTCCAGACCTCAGCCAGCACCCCCCTCCCAAATGTGCAGTTTGTTTTTCTTTGCCTGATGATATTATTTTATAAGATCTATAGTTAATGTTGTCAGAGGAGTGTATGAGAAACTGTCCAGGTCAGTGGAGGTTATGAAAGTTTCCTCTTTAAAAGCAAATTGGGGAGTGAGACTTCCAGAGTAATGAGCTTAGCAAACTCTCTCTCCAGCAAAACAACTACATAACTAGTGAAAATTATTTTTTAAAAATTATCTAATATCTCTGGAAATTATCCTAAATGCATGGAGAAAATGGAGAAACATTCATTCAAGAAAATCTGCTAAAGCTCCATATGAATGTGAGAGTCTGTGCCTTTTGAGCCATGACCTGCTCCCTCCTCTGCCCCAGCTCCATGTTATGGAAACTCTACTCTAGGTGATCTACTCCTGGATTGTGTGGACAAAAAGATGGTAGCTTATTCTCCCCACAGCTCACAGTCTATAGCTGCAATTTCACCCCAACAGGAGCAAGCCACCAGCTTTCTCACACCCTCAACCCCGTGTTTTAGAAGCTCTCTTTTGGACAATGCAGCTGAAAGGACAGAGGCTTCCTTCACCCACTCAGCCCCTAGTCGTAGGGAAGAAGCTCTACTCCAGGCTTGACAAGCCCAAAATACTGGGGCCTTGATTACTCCTTCCAGAGCTCACTTATAGGGCAGAGATTCCACACTGGGAGGGCCAAGCTGAGAGGATCAGCTTACCATCGTCGGCTCCCAGCAACCACATGTGTTGTTAGAGTGTCATTCTGGGGGAAGCAGGCTATTGTCCCTGCCCCCAGCTCCTGTGCAGTGCTTCAGAGATTATGTTCAAGGAGGGAGGCAGGCCATAAGGGCTGCTGATTTGTTTGGAACAGAATGTGGAAATTCCATGCTTAAGGGTGTTATTCAAAATAATGAAGATTTTAGTAGAGAACAATTGAGAGAGTGCTGTTAGCTCCATGACACTAGTATCAACAAGCAAAATGCCAGAGCAGCCAGATATTTAACAGAGAGAAACAGGGAAAGAGACAGCCAAGAAAAGCCCTCTTGGGACTATAGTCAACTTCAGAGATCAAGAAGACTGCACAAGTGTGCTAAGCTGCACCCGTTCAGGAGCAATCACGGCAGGATGTGGGGCACAGTTGAAAGTACCCCCAAGTCACACAGAGATCCATCAACAAAGGACAGAAGCATCACTGGCACAAAGGACTTAAACCCAATCTCTGCATAAACACTCTGATTCAGGGGCAAATCTCATGAAGCCAGAACTGAAAATAAAATCACATCCTTGGCAGTCTGGAAGATTGTGTGCCTGCTCAAGGCTGCACCTCCTCAAGAGTGATATGAAAGGGAATTTCTAAGATACTAAGCCCTGGTTGAATTTGAGTAAAAAAAGTAAATTCTCTGAACTATGATAGCAGCCTCCAAGCCACGCACACATCCAGTAATAAAGAGTAGGAATCTAACTAGCTAAGAGTGCTCAAGCACAATGTTTAAACACTAAGTGACTTGTGCTGACTCAGGAATAAATTCTAGATATCCAGGATAAAAAGAAAGGGTAAAATATGGAAACAAGAGAGAAAAACTGGCAAGGAATATCAGAAATTGTACATTGCAGGGAAAATAGACTTCACAGAGTTAGTTCAGTCAAGTCATTGAACAAATTAATGACCAAGCAAAGAAACAAGAACTGCATCAATCCCTAGGGTCAGGGAAGATCAGTATCCAGAGTTATTACAATATATTATCTAAAATGTCCAGATTTCAACAACAACAACAAATAGACAGGCAAAGAAACAGGAAAGTGTGATCTATACACTGGAACAAAAATAGGCAAATAGAAACTGCCTTGAGGGGGACCACACAGATCTTGGACTTAGCAAAGACTTCAAAACAGCTATTATAAACACATTCAAAGAACTAAAGGAAACCATGCTTAAATTGTTAAAGAAAGCTATGATGACAAGGTCTCATCAAATAGAAAATATAAAAAAATGGAAATTTAAAAAAGGGCCAAATGAAAGTTCTGGAGTTGACAGTTACAATAACTGAAAAGTACAATAACTATTAACAGTATGTTTGAGCTGGTAAAAGAAGAACCTGGGAACTTGAACTTGAAATTTTGCTATTTAAAAATTGCGCTATCTGAAGAACAGAGAGAAAAAAGAAAGAAAATGAGCATAGCCACAGAAGGATGTGGGGTATCATTAAATGTACCAACATACATGTAATGAGTACTAGAATATGAGGAGAGAGAGAAAGAAGCAGAAACAAAATATTGGAAGAAATAATGGCTGAAAACTTCAGAATTTGATGAAAAACAATCTACACATTCAAGAAGCTCAAGAAACTCCAATTATGATGATACAAAGTGATCCCCACCCAGACACATCATAGTCAAAATGTTGGAAGCCAAGAGAAATTCTTGAAGACAGTAAGAGAAAACAACTCACCATATACAAGAAAATCCTAATAAGCTTAATAACTAATTTCCCATTAGAAACAATGGGCACCAGAAGGAAGTAGGATGATATGTTTAAAGTACTATAAGTAAAAAATTGTCAGTTAAGAATCTTATATTCAGGGCTTCCTAGGTGGCGCAGTGGTTAAGAATCCGCCTGCCAATGCAGAGGTCACTGGTTCGATCCCAGCTCCAGGAAGATCCCACATGCCGCGGAGCAACTAAGCAAGCCCGTGTGCCAAAAAAAAAAAAAAAAAAAATCTTATATTCAGCAAAACTATCTTTCAAAAATGAAGGCAAAATATATTCCCAGATAAACAAAGTTGAAGGAATTCATTGCTAGTCAATGAGCATTGCAAGAAAGATAATTATGTAGGTAATTATAATAGTATAATTGTGTATTTTTTCTCCTTTCTTCATTTAAATGATTTAAAAAGCAATTGCATAAAATATGATAATATAGTATGGTTATATATGTACAATATGTACATATGCAATGTATTGTTGGGCCTATAGCTTATGGAAATGTAATATATTTGCCAATAACAGTACAAAGTAGAAACAAAGCTGTATAGTGTAAGGAAATGACACCAGATGGTAATTTTCTATAAATATATACTTGCCATCCTTTCTTCTCTCAGCTTCTTTAAAATACATCAGATTATATAAAGTAATAATTATGATAATGTATTGCTGGGTTTGTAACTTATAATAACTATAACCATGATAGCACAGAAAAGGTGTAGGACATAGGCTATATAGGTATAATGACAGCACCTATTTCCATATTTCACTAGAATTTGGTTAGTATAATTCTGCAGTAGCTTTTTCTAACTTAAAAAGTGTATTGTAATCTCTAGAATAACTATTAAAAAGTAACTAAAAATATAATTTAAAAAACCATTAAAGGAATTAAAACATTAATTATAAAATATCCACTTAATACCAAAGAAGACAGTAAGGATGAAGAGAGGAACAGAAAGACATGAGAAATATAGAAAATAAAAAGCAAAATGGCAGATGTGAATGTAAACATATCTAACATAAAATATAAGCATACAGATGTGAATGTGAATGAATCTGTAGAACAGTCCATCCAACAACAGAATATTTTTTTTCCTGAAGTGCACATGGAACATTTTTCAAGACAGACCATATGCTAGGCTATAAAACAAGGCTCAAAAACTTAAAAGAATTGAAATCATTCAAAGTATGTTCTCCAACCAGATGGAATGAAATTAGAAATCAATAACAAGGAAATTTGGAAAGTTCACAAATATGTGGAAACTAAATGACACACTTCTAAATAACCAGTGAGTCAAAGAAGAAATCACAAGGGTAGTTAGAAAATACTTTGAGAAGAATGAAAATACAAACTATGAAAAAGTGTATGTCAACAAAATAGATAACTTAGATGAAATGGAAAAATTCCTAGAAAGATACAAATTACTGAAACTGCATCAAACAAAAACTGAAGATCTGAATAGATCTATAACAAGATATTGCATTAGTTATCCAAAAAAAAGTCCTCACAAAGAAAAGTCTAGAACCAGATAGCTTCTCTGGTGAATTCTATCAAACATTTAAAGAAGAATTAATGATATTGCCTCATATACTCTTCCAAAAATGAAGACAAGGGAACTTGTCCGAAATCACTCTATGAGGCCAGTGTTAGCCTGACACCAAACCCAGATGAAGATATTTCACAAAAAGAAAACTACATATCAGTATTCCTTATAAATAAAAATCCTCAACAAAATATCAGCAAACCAAATCCAGTGACATATAAAAAGGATTACATTCCATGACCAAGTGAGATTTATTCCAGAAATGGTTGGTTTAACATTTGAATGTCAATTAGTGTAATGCACAATAGTAATAGAGCAAAGGATAAAAATCAAACAATCATCTCATAGAACAGAAAAAGCACTTGACAAAATCAACATCTTTTAATGATAAAACATTCAACAAACTTGTATTAGAAGGGAACTTCCTCAACCTGATAAAGGGCATCTACAAATATCATACTAAGGTTAGGAAAAAGACAAGGTTGTCTGCTCCTGCCACTTACATTCATCATTGTACTGGAGGCTCTAGACAAAGCAATTAGGCAAGAAAAAGAAATAAAAGACATCCACATTGGAAAGGAAGAAGTAAAACTATTTCTATTTGCACATCACATGATATTAAATATAGAAAATCCTATGGAATCCATTAAGAGACTATTAGAATTAATAAATTTAATAGGTATACTTTTCCAATTCCCTGGCATAAATGGAGTGTCCAACAATCAAATTCAATACCAACACTAACCACCCAGAGTTAGTATAGACCCCATAAGTTAACAGCTTAGTCCCATAAGACTGCCCCACTTTAGACACCAGCTTCAAGTGGGGTCCCCTGGCTATCTACATTTCTGCCCAGTTGACTAAAAATTTGGGGGTTACCATGACCCCCATCAGATTTGGTAATTTGCTAGAACAACTCACATAACTCAAAAAAGCGCTATACTTACAATTATATTTTTTAAATAAAGTTTTAAATAAACTCAGAAACAGACAAATGGAAAAGATGCATAGGACAAAGTATGGAAGTGGGGATGCAGAGCTTCCATGTTCTCTGCAGGAGCACAAAATGCCCAGTACATCAGTGTGTTCATGAATACAGAAGCTCCCCAAACCTCATTGTTCAAGAGTTTTTATCAAGGCTTCTTTATGTAGGCATGGTTGATTAAATCATTGGCCACATGATTGAACTCAATCTCCAGCCCCCCTCCCATTCCCAGAGGTCAGAGGGTATGGCTGAAAGTTCTAGCCATCTAATCATTGTGTGGCCAGCTCCTTCCTTGAAACTATCTGAGGGTCCACCATGAGTCACCTTATTATCATAAACTCAGTTATGGTTATGAAAACAAAAGACACTCCTATCACTCAGGAAATTCCAAGCATTTTTGAGCTCTATGCCAGCAACTAGGGGCAAGGACTATATGTAGTCCTTATTATTATTTTTTTTTCAATTATACTATAGGTAAGAAATCCACTAAAAGGCTACTAAACTTAATAGACAAGTTTAGTAGAGTTGAGGGATATAAGATTAATATTCAAAACTTAATTGTTTTATATGGTAGAAATAAACAATCTGAAAATGAAATTAAGAAAACAATTCCAAGTACAATAACATTCATAACAATAAAATAAAATTTAACAAAAATTAAGTACTTGTATACTGAAAACTACAAAACATTGTTGAAAGAAATTAAAGAATATTTTAATAAATGAAGACATCTCATTTTCATGGATTATAAAACATGTTATTGTTAAAATTCGCTCTCCAAATTATCTACAGATTCAATGCAATCCCTATCAAAATCCCAACTAGATTTTTGTGCAGAAATTGACAGGCTGACTCTAAAATTCATATGCAAATTCAAAAGACCCAGAATAGCTGAAGCAGTTTTGAAAAGGAAGGACAAGTTAGAGGATATAATACAAAGCTGCAGTAATCAAGACAGTGTGGCATTAAGTTAGAAATATAGATCATTGGAATAGAAGTGAGTCCAGATATTAAATTATTGTCAATTTATTTTTGACAAGCATGGCAAGATAAATGGGGAAAGAATAATCTTTTCAACAAATGGTGTTGGGACAACTGGATATCCACAAGTAAAAGAAAGAAGTTGGACTCCTACCCCATATTATATACAAGAATTAATTCAAAAATGGACCAACAAACTAAGACTAAATGCTAAAACTATAAAACTCATACAAAAAAACACAGGAATAAATCTTAGTGACCTTGAATTTGGCAATGATTTCTTATATATAACTGCAAAACACAAGCAACAAAACATAAAATAGATAAGCTGTATCTTATCAAAACTAAAATCTTTTGTGCATAAAAAGGTACTATCAACTAAATGAAAAGATAACCCACAGAATGGGAGAAAATATTTGCAAATCATATACTTGATAAGGATTGTATCCAGAATATATGAAAAACTCTTAAAACTCAACAAAAAGAAGACAAATAATTTGATTTAAAAATGGACAAAGGACTTGAATAGACATTTCTCTAGTGAAGATACACAAATGATCAATAAGCATGTGAAAACATGCTCAATGTTATTAGTCATAGGAAATGCAAATCAAAGCCACAGTGAAATACTCTTTAGACCCACTAGTACGGTGTCATAGGTTGAATTGTATCTCCCAAAATTCATGTTAAAGTCTTAACCCCTGAAATGTGACCTTATTTGGAAATAGAGTCATTGTAGGTGTAATTAGTTAAGATGAGGTCATACTGGAATAAGGTGAGCCTCCTAATCCAATATAGCTGATGTCCTTACAAAAAGGGGAAATTTGGACACAGACCACACATAGGGAGAACACCACGTGAAGACTGGAGTTATGCTGCCACAGCCAAGGAATCATCATAAGCTAAAAGAAAGGTGTGAAACAGATAATACCCTAGGATCTTCAAAGGGGACATGGTCCTGCAGTCACCTTGATCTTGGACTTCTAGCCTCCAGAACTGTGCAACAATAAATTTCTGTTGTATAAACCATTCAGTTTATGGTACTTTGTTATAGCAGTGCTAGCAAAACAGTACAGATGGGTGTAATTAAAAAGATAGACAATAATAACTGTCAGTGACAATGTGGAGCTATCGGAACCCCCAGACATTGCTGGTGGAAAAGTGAAGTGCAGTGCTTTAGATTGGCAGTTCCTCAAAATGTTAAACATAGGTAGCCATATGACTTGGCACTCTTAGGTATAGACCCAAAGGAATTGAAAACAGATATTTAAATAAACACTTGTACTTGAATGTTTATAAAAGCATTATTCAAAATAGTACAAAGGTAGAAACAACCCAAATGTTCATCAGATGTTGGGCAAATAAACAAAATGTGGTGTATCCATACAATAGAATATTATCCAGCAGTAGAAATGAAATATTGATACATGCTACAACATGGATTAACCTTGAAAACATTACGCTAAGTGGAAGAAGCCACTCACGAAAGGCCACATAGTGTATGATTCCATTTACATGACAGGTCCAAAATAGGCAAACCTATAGAAACAGGAAGTAGATTAGTGGCTTCCTAGGACACAGTAGTGCATGGTAGGTAGAGTTGAGGGTGTGGGAAAGCTTGGGAGGAATGGGGTATGGCTCAATAGAAACGGAGTTCCCTTTTGAGATGATGAAAATGTTGTAAACTTAGATTGTGATCATTCTTACACAACTTTGTGGACACACTAAAAACTATTGAATTGTACACTTTAAATGAGTGAATTTTATGATGTGTGAATAAAGATTTTTTTTTAAAAAGCAGACCCTGAATATAAATATTTGAGGGGAGAGAAGCATCTTAAGGGTATAAGAACAAGTAATATGGCCTAGTTTAAAAGGTGGCCAGGTCTACATTAAGAAAGATGTGAACCCCGTCCCTAATTGGGGGGGGGGAGGCACAGTATGTGTGTGTTTGGACTTTTTATAAAGTGTACAATAAAATAATAATCCATAAAAGAAAAAGCAGACCCTGATCCTGAACTGCCCACCTGAGCTCTTCCTGAAATCCTGACCTAAGAAACCAAGAGAAAGAATAAGATAATGTTGATTTTAAAAGAGAAAAGAAAGCTAATTAGAAAACTCCCACAATATACTAGTTATAGGAGGTCTTAATTATGTAGATATGCACGTGGCAGTGGCAGTCTTTTTAAAACAGAACATTATTGTCTTGCCTTGATGTTTTTAGAAATGCTATGTGTGTTAGCAAAACAAACACTTTGCAGTTTAAGCATATTTTGTGGGCGAGCAATTCCTTAGCTCTTGGAACCCCACAGAAGTACTAACATATCCAATCTGAGCGACCCTGGGCCAGTCCTTCTAGGGACTTGTCCTTGTCCTGTATATGAAGGGGAGGCACCCTAGATAATCTCTAGGGCCGCCTATCATTCCAAATATCTGCAGCCAATACCTTGTGTGCTATACATCACTCTTAGAAATGAGCCAGCAGAAGGAGAGCTGGGGGCATTAGAATCACCTGGGGGGAACATGTTAGAAATGGAGGTGCTAGGTCCCACCCCCAGAATCCTATTTGCTTGGGCAAACTCTAGGAATCGGCATTTTATACAAGCATGCCAAGCAATTGAGAAACACCGGTAGGAGTCTTTGGAAACTAGTTACCCCCCAAAATCAGAGGCCCTCTTTATCTCCTGTGTTTAATGAGGTAAGATAGACACCTCAGTTGCCATGTGTTACCTCTATCTCCAACTCTTGGACTAAACCTCTTTTATTTAATCTTTTTGAAGTTAGTTAATATCACCATTAATTTGCTTCTCTTCATATGCCAAACACATGGAGTACATGGTTGAGGTGTTGAAAGATCCTGCTAATTCCACTGAAGCCGCATGGGTATTACTGATCAAGAAATAGCTACAATTTCACTTTTCACCTTTGAATGAGAGTCACAGGAGATCAAGGAGGCAATATGTTAAATAAAATTATAGTCAGTTATATGAAATATAGCTGTTGCCTCTGAAATTTGACCCTGAGGGGAGCATAGCACTTTGAACACAGATGGTACAGAAAGAGTTAAAAGGAAGTAGAGTGAGATACCAGAAATAAGACTTCCACTGGCTGAAATAGCTTTCAGGCCTTAACGGTAGCTTTGTTCAGATGTCAGAAAAAGGAGCCACTTACCTACTTTAAAATGAGATTCATTTTCATTTGAATCATTCCTCAAATTCGAAAAGAAGGGATTCAAGTTCTTACTGTCTATCCTTATACCCTTAACAGTAACTCACATGGTGTTTACTGTGTTCCAGGCACTGTTCCAAAAACTTTAGCTGCATAAACTCACTTAATCTTCACCGCAGGTCAGCAGGCAATTGCTATCTCCATTTTAAATACAAGGAAATTGAGACAGAGAGGCTAACTAGATTACAAAGATTACAAAACTAGAAGACCAGAGAGCAGGATGTGAATCTAGCCAACAAGGCACCAGAGTTCATGAGGCGTAAACACTAAACTTCAGCCTTGTTCACTGGAGTTAACTATGCAACAGAATACAATGTGGTTCTCATTCCTGGATTAGCAAAATCTTTAACCACAGCAGGATAATATTGTGCAAATTTGTCTTTAATGAAAAGAGCTTAAGGTTTAGCTGGTGAAGCATAATGCTATGTTTGATGTGTTAACTGAAACATTATTCTCTTCAAAATAAAGGGATAACTGAAGCTCTGTTAGGAGTGAGAGACTTTAAAGAACTTATAAGCATTATTCTCATCATGTATCAGGAAACGACCCTTAATAAGTATGGATTTTTAGCAGAATGCATTTAACACTAACCTGAACACTCCCAGTTTTAATTATATATCCTTCCCTCCCTGTTCAGGGGCTCAGAGATTCAGAATTGACCTGATTCCAGAAAGTGAATCCAACGTGCTAGAAATTTGTTGGCATTGAAATTACTACACATCCGTTATAGGAGACCTTTTTCACATGGTGCTTTTCATTCAAGGACTCTTAGGAATGAGCAAGTTTTTGGACTAAAGATGTAGTCTATCAAAAAAAATTGTATGTTGCTTTTCGATATTAGTTTTTGGATTATGCAACCATTTAGCAGGTGTATTTTAAGCACCTACTATGCAGAAAGTAATATGGTGGGTGTTATGAGGATATAAAGATGAGTCTTGTCCCCAAAGACTTGCTTTACTGTCTAGTATGGGAGATGAGATTAAAAATTGTAAAGCAAGACACAGGTGGTACACAAGTAATATAACTAGTGACTCTGATTGTTCAGAGGAAGAGGCCTTAGGTGGTAAAGGGAAGCTTCTGGCTGATAGTTCCATTTTGAGAGGACACTGAACACAGGGTAGGGTTTAGACACATGGAATTGGAGAGAAAGACTGAACTCTTTTAAATTAATCCTTAGAGTGGATTGGAAGCTCTAGCAATAAGTGATTATAAAGCAGGGACTTCGTCTCTTACATGATCATGGATCCCTATGCCAGGCACAGACTAAAATGAGAAAGGAAGGAAGGATGGAAAGAAGTTAAGAAGTCAGTCAGACTGATCTCAAGGGGAAGAGAACACAGGTGCCACCTGACCTGATGGACCACTAAGCTCTCAAGCTTTGTGCTTCATTCAGGATGAAATATGGTCACATCTGATGAATTCCAAAAGAATGCATACAAGTGATCAACAATCACCTTTCCCTTGTGAATTGACACTACAATTCTCAACTAAGAGCGGAGTGTCAAATGTGTGTAGGTATAAAATTAAACCATAAGATTGTTAAAATGACAAAGGTATTATCTGAAAACATCAAAATAAGTAGTGTTCAAATGATGAGGTGTTGAAAAAGTAATGGGATCAATGATGGAAACAGAAGTATATTTAGATTATCAAGTAAATATAGTCATAGTTTCTCAAAATATGTCTCTCTCTGCACTTTTAAAAAAAATAAATTTATTTATATATATATTTATTTATTGGCTGCATTAGGTCTTCGTTGCTGCACGCGTGCTTTCCCTAGTTGCGGCCAGCAGGGGCTATTCTTTGTTGCTGTGCATGGCTTTTCATCGTGGTGGCTTCTCTTGTTGAGGAGCATGGGCTCTAGGTGCACGGGCTTCAGTAGTTGTGCCTCGCCGGCTCTAGAGAGCAGGCTAAGTAGTTGTGGCACACAGGCTTAGTTGCTCCTTGGCATGTGGGATCTTCCCAGACCAGGGATCGAACCCGTGTGCCCTGCATTGGCAGGCAGATTCTTAATCACTGCACCACCAGGGAAGTCCTCTCTGCTCTTCTTAGAAGACTGTAACGTGTTGTGTTTACAGATTTGTCCTGGGAAGCCATAAAATCCAATATCTTAATCCAATATGGCCATCCAAAAGAACAAGTGCTGCTTCTTATTTTTCACCCCTACAGCCAAAGGGGCAATCACCCTTCACTGAAATCACTGAAATGAACTGGAAACTCATTTTTCCTCTTTAACTTGGAACATTGCCTTAAAAAAAATTTTTTTATTGCAAATGGTGAGCACTTTCTCTGAAATTGGATGTCAGTTCTCACTAATGATTTTTTCAAGCTACAGAAATCAGTCACTGCTATGTGTATATATATATTTATATTTTATTATTATATAATATATAATAATATATTTATTATATTATATAAATATAAATATATATAATATAAAATAAATATGTAAAAATAAAATATATTTATATTTTATATATATTTTTAACTTTTATTGCTTGTTTCTGTCAAATGCTTTACCTTGGTCAGTGTGACAAGTGTGTCCCCAATCCTCTGTGCAGACATTTTTCAGCTCTCTGCAAGCTGAGACAAGATCAGTTCTTTGACTTAACCCCTTCCTTGGTAAATAGAACCAGAAAAGCATCTTTACACATGCCATTCTGGTCTCAGCATTTCTACTGTTAGCACAGAAGCAAAGGAGGTCAGAGGTAGGCTAATGACGATATGAATTTTTTGGATGGCTTATTACAGACTAGAATATCTTTACACACTGAGTGCCACCATGGAGGCAATCAGGCATTTGTCTGTTGACCTATACATTGCCTTGCACCTTTTTCTGGGAGAGAAGTTGTTTGCCAGCATGAACGCTTCAACTAAAATGAATGGCCATTCGACTGGTGTGATTTAAGAAACTATGAGATGTTTCCTTCACCTAAGATCATTTTCCCTGCCCTCTCCCTACCTCTTGTACTGCGTGAGAATGCATCATTATAGACTCATTCCTATGAATTAATAAGCGTCTGGGCCAAATCCCATAAGACACATTATGATGGTATCAGTCAGTACTCTTTGGCTTGACTTTAGCTGATCAGATATTAGTTCCTCTCTGCTAACTCACTGAGGTGCAGGCACTTTGGAAATTAGAGTTTTGTTGGGTGGGTACTTGAGACACTGCCCGTGACTGCAAGTCTAGGTGGGGCACCATACAAGGGCACTCAGTGACTAGGAAAAGGGGAAGAGAGCCTACAGGTTGTACTAGTTTTCTAGGACTGCCATAACAAAATAACTACAAATTGGGTGACTTAGAACAACAGTAATTTATCTCACAGGCCTGGAGGCCAGAGTCCAAAATCAAGGTGTTTGCAGGACCATGCATCCTCAAAGGTGCTAGGAAAGCACCTGTTCCAGGCCTCTCTTCTCACTTCCAATAGCCTCAGGTGTTCCTTGGCTTATAGATGGCTACCTTCTCCCTATGTCCCTTCACATTTTGTTCCCTCTGTGTGTATCTCTGAGTCCAAATTTCAAATTTTTATAAGGACACCAGTCATATTGAATTAGGGCCTCACTTAAGCTTGATTACTTCTGTAAACCCGTATCTCCAAATAACATCACAGGTACTGAACGTTATGACTCTATTATATGAATTTGGGAGAGGACACAATTCAGTCTGTAATGGAAGTATGTATATCTGTTGGGCAGGATCTGAGGGAGAAAGTATGTGAACATACTTGAATACAGAACTTAACATTCATATTTTGCCTTTGGTTGTCCCTTCCTATTCAGTGACCTTGTGCATTAAGAAGCCTTCGCTAGTTCAGGTGTGACTCATGAAATCAAGAAAGTCAGCTGATCAGGAGGATCAGGTGAATGTCAGAACTGAGAGAGTCAGGCAGCAGTCACATTCAGAGCAGTCAGGAGGTTAGGAATTCAAGCAAAGACAAGGGTAGAGAAACAGAACTTTTAGAAGCCATGACAAGGCAAGAGATAAGATGTCTAAAGAAGAATTTTTTTCTCAGCTTTTGTTATAAAAACTTTCACACATATGAAAAAAAACTTAAAAGAATTGCACAGGAAATACACATACACCCAACACCTAGATGCTACAATTAATATGTTTCTATATTTGTTTTATCACCTCTCTATCATCCCTGTATCTATACTGATTATGCCTTTTTATTTTCTGTATTTCTGATGCTTTGACGTCTGGGGTCTTGACTTGCTGACTTTGGAGAGACTGCCCCTCCCAGGACTAAGTAATTCCTAGAGATAGTAAGTGACTAGTCTGCAAACTTACCTTTTGTTTGCTAACTAACCAATCCAGAGCCCACATCCACACCACCTCCTGTATGGGGCTTTCACATTCAGGGCTACTGTTTCCCTGCCGTAATCACCCCAGGGCCAGGTACCAGGCAATTAGAGCCCCTACATCTCAGAGCCTACTGAAATTAATCAAACAGGCAATCCTAAGCTTGCTTATCCTTCCTTGGAGTTCTTTCCCACAGGAGCCACAGTCAAAGCTCTTGCCCACATTTTTCCCTGGCTCTCTCTGCCTCTTAACCAGCCCTGGTGCTTCTCCATGTGGCCCATGTGGCATGTCATGTCCCCTCTTCTTAGGAACTGTAAGGAGCAAACTATTTTTTCAGTGGCAGTTATCTCTTGATCTATTGGCCTCACCATACCTGAATAATAATAAAATCTACATTTTAAAACACTATCCATCAGTCTTACTCATTTGATGCATTTGCTTGTTTCCTAAAATCATCTTTACTGAAGTATAATTTACCTTCAATAAAATTCACCAGTTTAAAGCATACAATTGTTCTGTTAAAAACAAAAGCAGGGCTTCCTAGGTGGCACAGTGGTTGAGAATCTGCCTGCCAATGCATGGGACACGGGTTCAATCCCTGCTCCAGGAAGATTCCACATGCCGCAGAGCAACTGAGCCCGTGTGCCACAACTATTGAGCCTGCTCTTTAGAGCCCGTGAGCCACAACTCTTGAGCCCATGTGCTGCAACTACTGAAGCCCACACGCCTAGAGTGCATGCTCCGCAACAAGAGAAGCCACGGCAATGAGGAGCCCACGCACCACAGCGAAGAGTAGCCCCCACTCACTGCAGCTAAAAAGAAAGCATGTGCACAGCAAGAAAGACCCAACACAGCCAATAAAATAAACAAATAAATTTATTTAAAAAAAAGCAAAAAAACTGTCAAAAACTACCATCACAATCACAATATAGCACATTTATGTTACCTAAAAAATGTCCTCATATTCCTTTATAGCCAATCTCATCCTCCCTATCAGCCCCTGAAAACCACTCATCAACTTTGTGTCATTTATTGTTTTGCCTATTCTAGAATTTTATATAAGTGGTGTGTGCTCTTTTCTGTCTAGCTTCTTTAAACGGGCACAGTAACACCTTTGAGATTCATCCATTTTGTTGCTCATATCAACAATTAATTCCTTTTTATTGCTGTGTAGTATTCCATTGTATGGATATACCATAATTTATTTATCCATTCACCAGTTGATGGACATTTGGATTGTTTCCAGTTTGGGGCTATTATGAATAAAGTTGTTATAAACATTAAGTACAAATCTTTGTATGGACATAATTTTTCTTTTCTCTTGAGTATATACTTAAGAGTAAGATTGCTGGCTCATAAAGTAAGTGCATGTTTAATGGTACATGAAACTGTGGAACTGTTTTCCAAAGTAGCTGTACCATTTTGCATTTTCACAGCAATGTATGACGGTTCCAAATGCTCTGCATTATTGACAAGATTTGGTATTTTTTGTCTTTGTAACTTGGGCACTCTGATGCATCTGTAATGGTGTTTTGTTGTGGTTTTATTGCATTTCCCTAATGACTAATGATGCCGAGCATCTTTTAGATGTACTTATTTTCCATTTGAATACCTGTTTTGTATGCAATCTATCCATTTCTTTTTCCATTTTAAAATTTGCCTTATTATGCTGTAAGAGTTCTTTGTATGTCCTGGATAAAAGTCCTTTATCAGATATGTGTTTTGCAAAAATTTTTTCCCAGTAAAGAAGCAATCCTTAAGTAGGAAATATCTGAATTCGGGGGAGACAAATCCAGGCAGTTGAGTGACTGAGATCAACATTTCAGCAATAAGAGTGCTGAATTATAAATCTCATTCTGGGGCAGAAGGTCTGGCCCTTCCATGGTACTTTTATATACTTCTGTTTGGGAAGAACCACTTGCAATTCATGAAAAGCCCCTGTGCATAGTTTGGGGTGACTCCGTCTGGAAGGAAAGAAATTATATGGAAAGGAAGGTAATGTGCATTTGCAGCAACATGGATGGACTTAGAGATTATCATTCCAAGTGAATTAAATCAGAAAGAGAAAGACAAATACCATATGATATCACTTATGTGTGGAATCTAAAATATGACACAAATGAACCTATCTGTGAAACAGAAACAGACTCACAGACATAGAGGACAGACTTGTGGTTGCCAAGAGGGAGGAGAGGTGGGAGAAGGATGAATTGGGAGTTTGGGGTTAGCAGAGGCAAACTATTATGTATGGAATGGATGTATGGGCAACAAAGTCCTACTCTACAGCACAGGGAACTATCCTCAGTGTCCTGTGATGAACCATAATGAAAAGAATGTAAAAAAGAATGTATATGTATATATGGCTGAATCACTTTGCTGTGCAGCAGAAATTAACACAACATTGTAAATCAACTATACTTCAATAAAAAATAAATAAAAAATGGAAGGCAATGTCAATTCTGGCCACCAGTAGGGAGAAAAATACTCTTTTATGGCAGTTGCCACAGGGCATTTGGGGAGCAAGGAGGAAAGAGGAAGTAAGTCAGGATAAAGAGGGGATTGGTAAGAAACTAACAGGAACTTGGGGAAAATGGGAATGGTGGCCACTGTATCTATGGAGAAGTTTAGCTTTCAGAGAGCAAGTCCTAATAAGAGAAAAACAAATTCAGGCCCATTCTGGGCAAACACTGGTAGTCAAAGGACAGGCTAAGTTCAAAGTTAATGGGATGGTAGGTTGAGGGAACATATTCAGAAGTCTAGAGCAGAGAGGGTAGAAGGATCAAAGGAAGACAGGATATTTCTAAGATATCTGTGGGGAAATAGAGCAGGAAGGAAGAAGAGGAAGACAGCTTCAAGGCACTAAAACACTGGTAGAAATAAGAAATGAAAGAAGTGTCAGTCAGGTGACTCAGAAAAGGGCCTCTCTGCAGGTACCTGTGACCTTGAAAAATACAGAGAAACCCCTGGCAGAAGATCCTAGAAAGGAGGCTTTACCTTCCCACAGTGGTATTAGGGTAGGTGGGGAAGCCTGCTTCTCAGTTAAGTCACTGCCTAGTATGACTGTTTCCAAACCCTACTACTTTGTGGAATTAAAGAACTCTGTCAATGTGCAAATTTATTTTATTTATTTTATTTTTTATTTGAATTTTTATTAAAAATAAAAATTTTAATTTAATTTAAAATTTTTAATTTTAATTCCAGGAGAGAGGCAGCAGCAGGCTATTTGCTCATTAGAAATATCAAGAATGAGGCCAGGGTCTTGTGTAGAAGCTGAATGGCAGGTTGGGACAAGGGAGCAAATCCATGAGAGTATGCTGGCCAACTTGGTCTTCTATTATGATGTCAAGGAAGGATGGGGCCTGAGGGGTCATAACTTTGTGGCTAGTATTCACATACGACTTGTATGTTTTGATTCATCTTCCAGAAATGTTTTAATAGAAAACTTAGTGAGTTTTGTAGACAGAGTCTTAGCCAACATCCTACTCTGCTGTGTCTTAGGGCTGACTTTGTACACATGGAAGTCTGCCAGATCTCATGGGTGGATCATTAAACTAGAATTCTTTTCTTGGCACACTAGTACCTTAATGTGTGACCTTGACCTAAGGCACGCTATCAACCTGTCAAGAGGAATGACCCCAGGGGTAAGACCTTGCTGCCTTCACATAAAAGAATATTCTTCAAGAAAGAGGCAATATAATCCCTTCTGGTTTCTACTTGCTTAAAGAGAATATTATGAGGACTCTAAAGATAATATCTGTGGACTTTGAGCTCTTTCAATAAAATGTTGTATAAATATAACTGAGGGAATTGTGGTAGACAGACATTGCAATGTTGTATCTATATTCAGATTTTTTTTAACTTGGTTCGTGTCCAGATATCTGCACAGGTGTAGATAGCAAATGCTCCGTACTGCATTTTTAACTGAATCCCATCCTTTAAAATAAGGGCATGGAGTAGATTTTCATCAAAGCTCAGGGATCTGAACTATAGGCTTCCCTCATGGTGAGAAGTAAAGCCAAGTATAGGTGATTCCTGTGTGACAAATATTCTAATGAAAACTTTATATGTAATTTGAATTATTATGATACATCTTTCAGTGAAATGATTGTCAGCCAATATTATTTCAAGTGTTATTTCCATGTTACTTCAAGTTCTATAGGTTTTACATAATTATAAAGGGCTGGGAATTTTCATGAAATATTCTGAAATGTGATTCTGGTTCTAACAGTTTATCTTTGACACTAATATTTAACTCAGAGAATGAGATCAAGGCACTAAAAAGGGATGCTCATGAACTTTGAAGGAGAAAAGATCATTGGGATCGTGTGTGTGTGTTTCCTTTAAATTTTAAACATGAGGTGGTTATATAAAGGGGATTTCTAAAAAAGGAAAGGATGAAAATGGGCTGAACATTTCAAAGTTCAGTGTGAAATCAGTAGTATATTCAGTGGGGCTGACAGGGAACAAAGTTGTGGAGGAGAAAGGAGAACGAGAAAATCAGGAAGCAGTAAAAATGATGGTTGGGGTCAGGTGGTAACAATAAAACCAAGAAACTTGAATCTGATGGAAAAAACCATGGGTAGCTATAAAAGGAGCATTTGAAATAAGAAATGATGAGAGAGAAGAAGATAATTTTAGTATAGTTAAATGAGGTAGCAGCTATGGGTGTGAAGAGAAAGGATTAATTTTAAATGTGTCTCAGAAGTAACAGGAAAAAAATTTTGAGGAGTTGGGGAGGATTGATGAGAAAGCCCTGGTTGAGTGTTGTATGGTTATTTCAAGCAAAAGTCTACTCAGTATTACGTCCATTTTTGAACACCATGCTCTCATAGGAGCGTTGATGAACCAGAGGTCATTCAAGACACCAGTGTGGTAATAAGAAAGGTGTCAATAGTGCCTCCACATAGGGAGTTAAGGTGACATGGCAGCTCTCCTCAAATATCTGTACATCTGCTAATGGAAGAAAGATCACACTTGGTTGGCTCTATTGTTCAGAAGAAAGAAATAGACCCATGGAAAGTTAGAGGGAGGCAGATTTTGCTTAACGTAATGTTCTAACAATCAGATGTGCCCCTGTAACAGAATGGGCTATTTGTAAAGTAATGCTTCCCATCTTTACAAGTATTCAAGCAGAGAGTATCCAATAACCCAACCAGCTAATAGAACGGTTTCTTTTATCTTAAAAAGTCCTTTCTGACTGGAGGAACATGTGTTTGTGGACAGTGAATTCAGGTCCTCACAGCCTCGAGGCTGTGCTCTGATCTTCTACTTGGGGGTTACTTTTCCAGCACCCCCACCTGCCAGGAGGAAAGGAAGACAGACATGCTTGTTATGACTGTCCTTTTGTCACATTCCATTGGCTGGTATGTTCAGTGTCAGCTACTGCTTTTTACTTCTTACCTATTATTAATTCTGGGCTCCCAAGCAAAAGTTTCTGAAGGCCTTTTCTCCTCCTTATTAATTATAACATGACATCAGTCAGGGTCCAAGCAGAAAACCAACAAGCAGTCAAACTGAGTAGTTTGAAGAGAGTTTAATAAAGGAGCTGCTTACAAAGGTGTGGGCAGGGCTTACAGAAACCAGCAAGGGATGGCGCAGTCCCCCATGACTTGTGTGATGGGGGCCTTTACCACCCCAGGCCTGAAGATCAAGGGACAGAACTGTTTCAGACCCTGGAGAGGGTGGTTATATGGAGAGGACAGCCTGAAAGGAGAGTTTGCAACCAACGCACAGCAAGAGAGCCGGGGGAAGAAAGAGCCCAACCTCACTCTTCTGCGGATGTCTCCCACTGCCAAGCCTGACAATGAGCTGGGCAGGAAGGGAGTAGGCTGTCACTTCTATGGGTCAGCCACCTCGGGCACAGAGCTGCGTGGAGCTGAGGAGAGAGTGAGTCTGGAGGGGCTCATTGAAGAAACCACAGAAAGCAAATTCTTTTCTAAGGTGTGGCTGGTGCTTGAGTAGCATTTGTACTGTTAGGCACGTGGCAATGTGTCTTGGAAGAGCTCAAGGCCTCCATGAGCCCATGCCTGCCAAGGTTACAGCTCTCCGCAGGGTTTTTCCTAATGGCCAGTGTTTAGTGCCCTCCACCTTCAAGGACAGGGCACAGAGCAGTTTTATAGAAAGGAGGACATGCATGTAGAAGTCCTGCATTTTAGTTAAGTATTAGAGTTTCCCCACCTTGGGGCAGAGGAGAAATGCCTAGATAGAAAGGCAGGCTTACTATGAAGTAACTGAAGCCAAAGCTTGGAGCCCCTTGCTTGCTTGGGTCTCTGTGAACATTGGGGGTTGAGAATGTTTTAAGTAGAGCGAGAAGTCAGATTGCATTTCTATGTAAGCATTTCTGTAAAGTGCCTAGACAAGTGTCAGAAAAAAGGGATCTGGACTCCCAAGGCTGCTATAATTTGTAAAGAATCCCTTCCTTATCCTATAAAGATTCAATTTTGTACCTAACTTTCTATTTGTAATTTTATGTTCTTTTTCTTAAAAAAGGATGAATAAAATAATATAAAGCTTTAGCCCCACAAGACTGGGATCCACTTTACCTGCATAGAATTGTAATTATATTCAAACTAGGTCAGAAGTCAGTTTATAATGGGATGTGGATGGCTTCGGTATGGAGAGCCAAAGGGACTTTGTATGGAAGCACGTGGAAAATACATGCATGAGAGAGAACGAGCATATGTGCAGGTGGTACCTGTGGATGAAAGAATGGTTCCCATCTACTAGCCAATAAGCATTGAGGAATCAAAGTTTACCCTTCGCCAGCTTCTCACGGCTGCTCCATCTCTCTCTTTCACGTTGGTGTTCTTTGAACACACAATTTATACAAGACACACCCATCTCTTAACCACATCTACGACTTTGAGTCTCTTTAGTCAACTTTGTTCCCCTTCCCCTTGCACCACTTCCATTCCTAGAAGCTGCTATTCTCAACTAGAGAGGGCAAGTAAACTTCTCAAGGTATAGATTGGTGAGGGTCTCAGCAGTGTTTGAACTCCAGTATCTCTGATCTTGGAATCCGTACTCTGAACCACTGTGCCAGTGCTTCTCAGAGCATGGGCCATTGACCAGCTGCATCAGGGTCACCTGGGGTGCCTGTTAAAGTGCACATTCCTGGGTCCCACTTCATATCTGCTTAAATGATGAAAAGCAATCTGTTTTATGAAGATCTAGTGAAGGAATATTCTAAGCAGAGAGAACAGCAACTGCTGAGATGGGAAGAAGCAAGAACCAGAATGAAGGCCAGTGAGGCTGGAGCACAAGGACACCAGAGAGGTGGAGAGGGCCGGATCATGAGGATCCAGAGGCTTTGGATATTTCATTTAGTTAGGCAGGAAGTTCTAGGTCAGTTGTAAGAAGATGAGTAATAATCCCTGACTTACATTTTAACAGATGGCGGCTGCCCGCTAAAGAGCTATAGAGTTGTGGAGTTGTTGCAGGGAAGCAGCTGCCTAGCCAGAGCATCTCTCTGCATCAAGAGAAGCCGTGGATGAATTCCTGCCATTGGAATGGGAGACGGAGCGATTTATTGGCGTCACTCTTAGGCAAAAGCACCAAAGGAGCAGATGTGCCTGCTTCACTCTCTCTTCCCCCTTCTACCAGCTAGATGGATGTTAACTTCATGTATTGAAGATACCTGGTCTTTGCCCTGTACCCTTCTGGCACTGACAAGGAACTCTTATATGGGACTATTAGGTGAGCGAGAAATAAAATTCATGTTACTCAGATTTGGGGGTTTCCGTGTTACAGTAGCTACTGCTACCTTAAAAAATGCAAGTCACATGACTTATGCTTTACCAAGATCCCATTGGCTGCTGTATGGAGAATAGCTTGGAAGTGGTAGGGGGTGGCAGCAAAGGTGGGAGCAGGGAGACCAGTTAGGTGATCCTAATGGGACTGATGGTGACTTAGATTTGGTTGGGCATTGAAGTGGTGTAAAGTGCAGATACTAGATATATTTTGTAAGAATTTTCTCTGAAACGAGCAAGATATGTAGATGGATTGGATGTTGGGTGTGTGAGTAGCGAGAAACCAAGGACTGTGAGATTTGCAACTTGAACTCACTGAAAAAAACAGATTCCTTTTTTTGAGGTGGAGACCAGAACTCTCAAAAATCTCCTCTACTTACAGTTCTCTTAGTCAACTCAGTTTGCTTTTAATGATCCAGTTGTGGCCGTCAGACCACATTATTTATCACTTGTGGTCTCATCCATACTCTAAAGACCCCACATGTATTTCACATGTTGATGCTAAAAGAAAAACTTGGCCTACACGCTCTCAGCCTGAACAACTGACAATTGGATAAAATGAAACTTGTAAACTTGAAAAATGGCAATTTTAACCTCAAATGGGTTTGATTTACTTTTCTCATTCTTATCAGGCTGGAGGACAGATAGAGAAGAATTGTGTCTTTCATGTCTGCAGTTGTAAGGTAATGTAAGGTAATGGTGCTAATCATAGGATTTCTGTTAGTTCTGGGCTGACCTTGATTTGGGCATGGTTACAACATACTTTATGACCTTAATAGCTCTGCCAGGATTTATGTTTATTGCTTCTTTTCCCCTCTGTGTCCTCTTGAATGTGGGTCTATTCACTGTCACAGAGTCTCAGGGTAGGAGTCTATCTGCTTATCTCATTCTGCACTGGGTTTCACTTACCATGGTGTCTCTGACAGAGCTTAGTAACTAGGACCTTTGAAAAATAATGCCCTGTGAAAGAAAATTTCCCAGGGTACAGGAAAGAGAAGTAATATTAATGAAAGAGAAAGATGAGAGTAGATGTGAAAGAAGGGGAAAAAAAGATAAGATAGTTGGTCATTTATTTTTCAGTTAACTAAAGAGGGTATATCAGGGTTTTACTTTAAGACCTTTGCTTCATTGCTCAACGAGCTTAAGAGGGAAGCATTAGATATGGCCCTTAAACTTAGGGGGTTTGCTGTCTAATCACAGATACCCAATGCAGATGGAACAATGATTCTCTAATAGGATTAGACCATAGTGGTAATGTTGTAGGGCTTGGAAATGAAACTGCTCCGTCAGGCCAGAGTGGTCAGCCTATGATAGTTTTCCCCATAGGCCCCAGGAGGGATGGCTGTTTCATTGGGAACATGGTCGTGGGACTGTGTTCTACCTGGGGACAGTAAAAGAGAACCCCTAGAAAAGTCCGATAGCTGGAGCTGGTCCCAAAAGACAGGCTTTGCATGTGAATATATATTATGTTTTAGAGGAAGTCCTGTAGTTTGTTCCTTCACTTCCAACTGCCACTATTAGCACCTCAGTCCTCTGTGATCATACTGCCATCCATAAGCATGTACAAGTGGAACTAAGCCAAATCCCCAGCTGTGAGATAGTTTGTCCCTTCAATCAAAGGGAAGAAGAAGATTGAGGGTGAAGGGAGAAGGTAAAGAAAGGGGAAGCTCATTAAATATCCCTTGAAAAGCTATTCCTGCTGATCCATCACTTCCTATTCTCCCAACCATGCCTTGTCTCTTCCTTTCATACATCCTCTGCAATTCTGTTTCTTGCTCAGTCACTGAGAATTGAATATGAGTGGTTCTATAACCAACCAAGTGAGAGAAATGAGCAGTAGTATTGACTGTATAAAGATTATTGTTCATTCATTCATTCATTCATTCATGGTGTCTAATCCAAAGATGAAGAAGACACAATCTTTGTCGTCAAACTGCTCTATCTGTGAAAATCATAATAGTTAATGAGGTAGCAGAAGTATGAGAACAAGGAACAAGTTACTCTGGATGTAACAAGGAGTGACCAATTAGTCCCATGTGAGTGTGTGTGTGTGTGTGTGTGTCTGTGTCTGTGTGTCTGTGTGTTGTATGCAGGCAGACTATGACAAAAGGCAAGTTTCACAAAGGATATGTTTAGAGGACTTTTGAAAGATGAATCAGAATTCATCGTGCAGAGAAGGGGGAAAGGCAGAGGAGAAGAAGGACAGGAAATAGCATGTGAAAAGGCCTTATAGTGCATTCAATCAAGGAATTCTGTCCTTAGGATATTCTTGGCTGAAGAAATCAGGATGTGTCATCATACCATAATATAATGATCTACCAACAGCAATAATGACTTGTATTTTAACCATGGACTCTCTCATTGGTGTCATTAGTGACATGAGCTGGAAACATGAACATATCCTGTCATAAAGTTATTTGTAATATAAGACAGGGTTTACACTCTGTTTTATCTGCTTTAGTTTTATTTTCAACCTATAATTTGACATGTACCATTTACCAGGTATAACGTAGTTGATTTGCTACAAATGAAAAGTTGGAAAAATTGATGGTAAATTATCTACACAAAACTCAGATAAAACTATTTGAGTCTCCCACTAGATGGCATAGGAAGAATCTAGAATAGCATAATGCCTAATTCTCATACTAGGCTCAATAAAAAGGAGCTTTTATTTCTACGGTTGCATAATTCTGGGTATTTACTCCTAAAAGCAAATACTCCGTAAATAATATCTCTGTAATTATATTTCTTTATTAACAATGATTTAAAGTAGGTAATAAATGTATGTGGTTTAAAATTCATAGCAAATAGGAGAATATGGTGAAAGTTTATCAAACTTTTTTTAATAGATTAAACCATACTTTTTTTTCACCAAAATGCTTTCTTAAATTCATTCTTACTTTTTGTAGGCTAGCATTTTTCCAGATGGGTTCTTGGGGAGCCTGAGTCAGAGTTTATCTGAGTGGCATCACTCTCACAGATTCCTAACTTGGGAAAGAAAATAAAAGTTAAGAATTCTATATTATTGTGACACTGGAAGACAAGGCACCATCATGCATGACCTACAGATTTTTTAGAGCCATCAAGAGTGAAGCAATATGTATTCACTGATTAGGAGTAAGGGATGACTATCATGTGACCTGTGTAAGTTCACATTCCTTTAAGAACACTAATAAGTATTGCCCAAGGTAAAAAGAAATCCTACCAACACTATCCTCTAACGCTTGGCCATTAATAACAGAACCTGTCTAATCCCCATACAATTACTCAAAACATTGAGTCCTGATTAATTTCCTCTTCAAGTGAATCTCATCCAAACCCTAGTCTAACTCTAAGAATGTTGATGGAATGTGATTTTTGAGAAGCTACTATAAGTGAACGGTGTGTAGCCAAAGCCATATTTGGAAAATACACAGCAGGGCATAAACTTCCCAAAACTCCCAGTCCTGAGTTACCTGGAGTAGAGCTACATTGGATGGGAACCCAAGCCTTGGAATGACTTCTTAGTCATGACTGCAAAGCCAAATAAATTTATCTTCCTATTAAACTCCAATTATACTAACCAATTGATACAACTGGTAGTATACCACCACAAGGATTCCATTCAACACATATTTATTGAATGCCTTCTTTTGTGCAATACTCCATGCTGAATCCCAAGCTAGTTTCAACAATCTGACTCTATAACGTTGGGACAGCAGATAAGGAGGTAGGAATAGTATCCTCTTCAATAGTGGTCTTCTACTGCAGCAAGAGCCTCATAAATTACTGTGGTTTGCAACACTAGAATCAAAAGGACACAATGTGAACCACAGTACCCCCTGGCAATCCTAAGTGATATTCTACGTGACCAATGAAGAGTTCTCACTGGATGTACAATACTGCTCAATTCTATTCCAATAGTTACAGCAAGTGGCAGCAGAACAACCAATTCCTGCTGGATCTCAGGGCAGTGCTCCTAATGCAAGATTTTTTTCACAGTATTAAAAAATGGATGCCTTTCATCAGAATTTCCTGGAGTACTTGTTGTAATGCAGATTCCCAGGCCCAGCAGGAGCTCTCTGCATCACAACTCTGGATTGCTTGACCAGGAAGCCAGAGCTGAAAACATGAGTGAACCTATTTTCAAGCACACTTGAGACCACCACAGGCACTCCACGAATCACAGGGAGATTTGAGGGACTCAGGATGTGAGTTCCTAAGCATGTCCAGAAACATCACATTTTGAGCCTCGACATTAATGTGATCTCATTTTCTGTTGCTTATCTCAGGTAAGGACCAGTTTATAAATGTCTTCTCCCAGAATGAACAGTGGGAATTAATTGACTGAAGGCACTGAGTATGGTTTCTACTTAAACAGCTTTTTTAAAGGAAAGGATTTAGCTGAAATGCTTCATTTCATCGTTAAGTTTTAATATCAGCAAAAGGTGACGAGGCTCTTCCACTGCCTGGTCTTCCCTAAATCACTAAAACATAGAACTATCAGACGTCAAAATGCAGAGAAACCCCAACATGGAGTCCCCATATGTGCTGGCAAATGTTGTTCCTTCAAAGCAGAATTTAGTTTGGGATCTTGTACAGAAACGAGGTCAGATAATGAGTTTTTCTTTTATGTTTGTTAGTATATGTGTGTGGGGGGAGGGGTAAAGGACATAGGTTCTGCAATAAGTCCAATGTTATGCTGAAACTTTAAATGTTTTATTTCATAATTCTCATAATGGTTCTGCTGGGTAGTAATTATTGTGTTACCCCATTATACAGTGTAGAAACCTGAAGCTTGAGTAACTTGTCTAAGGTCATATAGCAAGAAAAGTCACAAGGCAAAGAAAGACCTTGAACCTCCAAAGTTCATGATGTTTCCATTATATCATGCTTGTAAAGAAACATGGAAAGAAATAACATAAAAGGGAAATATTAAATGTTAAAACTTCCATGACAGTTTTTTCCTTTGCAATCTCAGAATCATCCAGTAGGCTGTACCCCTGAATCAGTTTTCTATTGAAACCCCAGGCCATTAACAGTGATTTTCTTAAGTGCTTCAGTTGTTTTTTTTACAAATTATTTTAAATGAAATCTGTAACAATAATTTACAAATTTTTATATGTACACCTGAAAGTCAAAAGAAAATATTGTTTTTCATGCATTGGTTTTAGGTTCTTAACTGATATTTTAGATTAAAATAGTACCCTATTAAAATTGTTTGCTTCCACAGTTAGGGACAAAGATTTATTTTATCCTATCACTGTGAAAGCCAAGCTCTTTTAACACAGGCTGCCATACAGGCTTAGCCTGATTTGCAGAACTGTGATTAGTTTATCAGTATGGCTCCAAATGTAGCCAAGGCACAGTTATTTTAGAATCACCTAAGACAGTGGTTCTCAAAACATGGTCCCCAACCAGCAGCATCAGCATCACTTGGTATCTTGTTAGGCAAACTCTCTGGCCACACTCCAGATCTATGAATCAGAAACTCTAGTAATGGAGTCCAGAAATGTATGTTTTAATAAGCCCTCAGAGTGATTCTGATGCACACTAAAGTCTGAGGACCACCGACCTAAGATAATTATTAAAAGTAGAGATTTCTGCTCCTCACTCAGATTGAATCAGAATCTCTGGGGTCTGGGAATTTATATTTTAAAACAAATATCCCAGCGATTCTTAGACACAAAAAAGTTTGAGAACCACAGTGGTCCTTGTGGTGTGATTTGAGAGGACAAGAAAGGATCCTCCCTTAACATCTGTCTCCACTTATTGATCAAAAGTTAATTAATTTTGTAGAATTAAGCAAGGATATCTTCATTACTTTCTAAATTCATTAAGTCATAAATATTTTAGAGTTAATTTATTTTATTAACTAGGTACTTCACCTTCATGGGAGAACTAGGAAAGTGGGCAATTAAAAGGGAGGATGTTACAAAGAGGGGCTAAAAAGCCTAATTTGAATACTTTGCCTTATAGTCACTAAGATCTGAATTCCAGATACAGTACCTCATATTTTTCCTTAGGGGGATGTCATGGTTTCAGTATAACATCTTCAGCATAACATCCTTTGGCCAACTCCTACCCCTCAAAAAGAGAACCTAAATCTACTTGGCAGTAATCAAGCAATACTTATATTCTGAATATAGGTAATAATGTATTGTGGTGTTTATTTGGTGTGGGTTTTTTTTTTTTTTTTTTTTTGGTATGAATAGAACCTAAATATTCAAGGGCATTAAAACAAAACATGAGCACATAGGAAAATTAATCTCATTTACTTTGTAGTGTCACTTAAACTTTTTTCAAACAGTATATACCCAGCCAACTGACCAGACTAGGCTCTTTTTGCCTTCCTATTGCTTCAAAACAAATACAGATACAACATGAATGATCCTCAAAAACATTACAAAGTGAAAGAATGCAGACTCAAAAGGACACATGTTGTATGGTTCTATCTATGTGAAATATCCAGAATATGCAAATCCATGGAGATGGCAGATTTACCATTGTCAGGGGCTGGGGGCGGGGGGAATGTGGAGTGACTGCTTTTTGAGCAGGGGTGATGAAAATGTTCTGGAACTAGATCGGTAGTGATGGTTGCACAACATTGTGAAGGCACTAAATGCCACTAAATTGTACACTTTAAAATAGCAGATTTTATGCTATGTTTTTCACAATGAGAAACAAGTACATACATAAAATGAAATAGAATAAAATAAAATCTTCCTTCAAAGAATGAAGATTGATAGTAATCAGGATGTAGAAAAAGATGTGCCATTGGAGTTGAAGGGGATTCTAATAATATACCCCTAAATGTTTTAAGCAGTGACAGTAAACTTGGGAAAATGTCAGGTTACAATGTTGAAAGCAACTCTCACTTCGATATATTCTTTGGCTTGCCAAAAACTAAAGCAAAAGCAAACAAAGCTAAAAATCACTTAAAATCTCCCCGCAAACAGCTACAGCACTGCATATATTGATATAACTGTGATTGACACTTTCATAGTCCAGCCAATCAGAGCCCCAGGAGGTCTTCTCAGTGGGTGGGACTTCCTAGGCAGCAGCCCACAGCTGGTTTCTCACATATCTCCACAGGAAGACATGGAGTGGGTTTCATGACTTACCCCTACCCAGACTCCTCTGCCACCAATCCCCCAGGGCAAATATGGGTCTCTCCTATGAGGAAATGTAAGAATGAAATCTTACACTGGCATTAATTTAATGCCTATCAATGTCTATGTGACTAAAAATAAAGGCTCTTCTCACTGTAATTTACTCCTTCAGAGAACTCAGAGATATTTACAGCTATGACCTCAATTCTTGCCCTTTTCTATTCTCCCTCCTACTGTCTAGAAAGCAAATTACCCTCCTAAAAATTCATCATGTCCCATCAGGTTTAGATTAAAAACTTTGTATCTGAAAGATTCAAATGAAAAACTGAAGAAGGTTGTGAACTGCTTTGGAATGAGACAAAATGGTGTCTGTTGTGCCTTCTGAAGAAGGGCTGCTCTTTGTGTGGGCACTTTTGTGAAATTCTGTGTCACCCACGCTACCCATTACAATGCTCACAACATTCACATATCTGATCCAGAGGAAATGTAGCTGGTGCTGTATTTATTCCTGTTACCTCCTGTCTTGAAGCAAAATGCCAGTGCTTCATGCAGCCCAGAGTGGTAAACATCAGCTGTGTAGAAGCCTTTATTTAGGGAATTTATTACAAAATGAATTTCCAAAGACCAATATTAAGAAAGTGGAAGCACTGTTTACAAAGTATACCATTGGTGCAAATAGATATTTCTAACAGTGAATTTCTGATGCGTTTATGAGCAGCAGCATTTCTGTTGTGGTCTCTTATATTTGTAAATGATACACAGATTGTTCCACTTTGGATGCCCATCAGCTGTGTGCATTCATAAAACAGATTTTTGTGCTGTTAAGGAGACATAATATAGGCTGAGGATTTGATACAGTGCTAATAAAATTAAATTTTTAAAAAAACCTGCCGAATGGGTAAGATGTTTGCCCTATATTAGTGACTATCATTTTGATGTGAAAGCCACTTTAATGAATACCTGACAAAGAAACCTTTTAAAGGAATGATTATCTTTGACATGAATATATTCAGCTACTGTTTATACAATGAAATCTTAACTAGCTGGTAAAAATGGCACAATATTACGACGAGCATAGAAAACACTACATAAAGAAAACGTAAAGGCTCCCTGAAGAGTTAATGACTAATTCTGTTATCTGAGCTGGTGCTTCAGTGACTATTTGCTCTGAGAAAAGCTTGTGTTTATGGTATTGTGGGTGCAGTCTGTATTATATATTTGCATTATACCCAGGCCTCATCAATGCTGTGTATAAATTATAGAAATTACCAAAGCAAGAAAGCTTTATGTTTGCATTCTGTTTTCAGATACAAGGCAAGGTAATTATAATTTATGACCCAGTAACTGTATATTATGTCTTAAAATTGAAAAATAAGGTAAAAAATGGAAAGTATTTGAGTATTAAGGTAATGATACTTAAAAATGATGACCTCATTGCATTTTTCACCTTTAGATGACATGTTAAAGCAAAGGTAAATAACTATTTTATTACACAGTGCTCTAATTATGTTCAGAGAGGAGGCATGAAAACTATAAATGGTTATAAAATATAGGCCACAATGACAGGTTAAATTATTATCAGCCTGAAGAAAAGAAGGCTAAGTTTCGAATTTGTGAGTCCACAACTGAAGATACGTAAACAGGCAACCTATTCACTGTTCTTCATTTCCACAGAAAACAGCAGTTATGTTAAATCGGTTAGGTAAAGAACATTCTCAGCAGTATGGCTAAGAATAACAAAAGAAAAAAAAATACTTCTCCTTGATGACTTTGAACAAAGAGGACATGCACCATAGGTAAAAATTTCCCTGGTGGCTGAGGTTTGAATGATGTGCTTCTTGCTGATCGTGTGATTCTGTGGAAAGCTATTTAAAATAATACAGTACTGTGTTGTCCCAAGCAGGTGGAAATGTCTTTTGTGTTTAATGTAAATGAAATGTTTTAACCATTGAACTTCACTAATTCAGGAAATTCCACTGGTCATTAGTGAAATCCAAATGAGGGCTGTGCATTCTCAGTGTCTCCCAGTTAATCATAGAGTAGGGCATCAGGGAGAAGTTGGGAAATGTGAACAAAAGGATTGGAAAATGGATAAGGACGTTAAATAAAACTCTTTTAGGGCAATGATTTTCAATCTTGGTTGCAATTATAAACATTCGGGGAAGTTTCTTCAAAAATACGCCTGAGTCCTGCTGTCTTGGGGTAGGACTCTGGCATAGGTGTTTTTGTAACCAGGTGTGAGAATCACTATTTAGGACTTTTAAGGATCTTCAATGCTCACAAAATCAAACAAAGTATAATTTTAAAAAACTCTATACTAACTATTGTTTCAGAGTATGTTTAAACATAAAATACAGATAAATACTATCAACTGCCCATCTAACCATGGACCCATGATTGGTATGATTTAGTAGAAGCATATGATGTAGTACTAAGAAGGAGAGCAATGAATCAGAACAGATGCAACCTAGCCCCGGTTCCACCACTGATGAGAATGTGTGACACTGGGCAAGTTACGTTTTCACTCCAGGCTTTAATTTCTTCATTCGTAAAGTGAGGGAACTACATGGCCTTCAGGTCTCTTCTGGTTTCCTGATTCTCTGGCAATATGTGATGATTGTGCAGCTTTTTGCAGGAATCTGTGCTTAAAACATATTTTCCGATCTGAAAGTTACAGCAACAGCCTTACAATAAAGAGGATCAAGGTGGCTTACTAATTCTATTTCGGTATATTTCTAATAACCATTTTTTAATTGAGATATAGTTGATTTACAATATTGTATTAATTTCAGGTGTACAGCATAGTGATTCAAAATTTTTCTAGATTATACTCCATTTAAAGTTATTATAAAATATTGGCTATATTCCCTGTTCTGTACAATGTATCCTTGTTCTTATTTTATACATAGTAGTTTGTACCTCCTAAAACCCTACCCTTATCTTGCCCCTCCCCACTTCCCTCTCCCCACTGGTAACCACTAGTTTATTCTCTATATTTGTGAGTCTGTTTCTGTTTTGTTATGTTCATTCGTTTTAATTTTTAGATTCCACTTACAAGTGATAACATACGGTATTTGTCTTTCTCTGTCTGACTTATTTCACTAGACATAATACCCTCCAGGTCCATCCATGTTGTTACAAATGGCAAAATTTCATTCCTTTTTATGGCTGAATAGTATTTCATTCCATTGTGTGTGTGTGTGTGTATCACATCTTTTTTATCCATTTATCTGTTGATGGATACTTAGGTTGCTTCCATATCTTGGCTATTATAAATAATGCTGCTATGAACATTGAGGTGCATGTATCTTTTAAAATTGTTTTTGTTTTCTTTGGATATATACCCAGGAATGGAATTGCTGTATCATATGGTAGTTCTATTTTTAGTCTTTTTGAGGAACTTCCATTGTACTGTTTTCCATAGTAGCTGCACTAATTTGCATTCCTACCAACAGTATACAAGGGTTCCCTTTCCTCCACATCCTTGCCAACGTTTGTTATTTGTGGTCTTTTAGACATTCTGACAGGTGTGAGGTGATATTTCACTGTGGTTTTGATTTGCATTTCTCTAGTGATTAGCAATGTTGAACATCTTTTCACATGTGTATTGACCATCTGTATGTCTTCTTTAGAAAAATGTCTATTCAGGTCTTATGCCCATTTTAAGAGTTGTTTGAGGTCTTTTGGATATTGAGTTGTATGAGCTGTTTGTATATTTTGGATATTAACCTCTTATTGGTCATCATTTGCAAATATGAGAGTCAGTCAAAAATTATCCGCACTCTGGTTATAACTTCTATAAATTATACAGCCAGGGGCTGTGCAGATAATTTTTGACTCACCCTCATATTTTCTCCCGTTCAGTAGGTTGTCTTTTCATTTTGTCTCTGGTTTCCTTTGCTGTGCAAAAGCTTTTAAGTTTAATTAGTTTCCACTTGTTTATTTTTGCTTTTGGTTCCTTTACCTTAGGAAACAGATCCAAAAAATATTGCGATGATTTATGTCAGAGAGTGTTCTGCCTATGTTTTCTTCTAGGAGTTTTTTGGTTTCTGGTTTCACAACCAGTTTTAAATGACTATTGACCTAAGTCAACTCATCAAGTTGAAGACAATATTGTTACAGACCTTATGCATGTGTAACTCAGTAAATATTTTTGAGCACCTGTTGTGTTCCAGACACTGTTCTAGAAACTGTGATGGTGCAAAGATAAAAGAGACACAGTCCTTATTATCAATAAGTTGATGGTTTTGTAGAAAAAAGAGAATTTGAAGAATGGAATCCAGGTTTTTTAAACTTTAAAAAGCACATGCTTTTCTATCAATATTCCTCCAAACAATAGCAATAGCCCTCAGGGAGAATTGTGGGAAATCTGTTCTTTTACTGGATTTGCTTCCCAAATAAGTTCTATAAATCTCCAGGGAACACTTCCATGTTCCACAGTCTGTCCCGATGATCACTAACCAATTGACTAGCCATCGTGATCTAGATGTTATAGCTCCATATTCCATGGTTTATTTTTTGATGTCCTGTAAATGCCTTTCAGTGCTGCTACTGCTCTTCTTTGCTTCACACTAGATGCATGCATGAAGTTCTCCCTTAATTCACTTGAGCACAGCCAAGCCTGCTGAAATACTTAACCCTTAACTGAAGGCTTAGGGATAATTCAGGCACAACGTAGACAGTACCTTATAACTTAGCTACCATTAAAAGTGACTTGCTACTCTTAGGATCTTCCATCAATATTAAATATAAATAAATTGATATTGTATGTCAGAGACTGTTCCATGTGGCATGTCACCCCAGGCATCTACACATTGTGGAGTTTCTATACTTACCTCTCTTTTGTCTATAACTGGAAAGAAGTCTGCCCTCTCCCAGTCCACGCCCAGGCCTGCCTCATCTCCCACCGAAGGGTGATTGACAGTAGAAACACCCAGTTCCATCACCCTCACTCACCAGATACTCTTTAGCTTCAGGGGAACAGACAAGACACTGCAACAGTTTAAAAGACATGCTTCAAAGTCTGGGTTATTCAATTAAAAGACCCATGGGTAGGTTGCCAACAGTTCAGCCGCAATAAAGCTGTTCCAAGGGCATTCCAGATCTTTACTCTAGCACGATGTTATGTGAAAGCCTGAAATGGACTGTTCCAAACCAGTCTGTGAGAAAAAAATTCTTTTATAAAATATATACATATCTTCTTGGTCAGGGATGGGATGGGAGGTGAATTCAGAGGCAAGATTAAATACTTAGGTAAAAACTTAATGTTATCTGTCTCTGCAAGGGTGTGTTTATGCTAAAGACAACAGAATATACATCAGTCAGTGGCTCGTTTCACATCTCTGTCTGAAGTACTAGCTTTCAGATTAAAAATGACAACATTTTTCTCCAAGAACAATAGGCTGTTATTATGTTCATGAAAGTATTCTAGTGATTTTCCTAAAGCAAAAGAGTCTGCCTCAAAGGTGAGTGAATGTTCCCACTACTAACACATTTTAGATGATCTTTCCAGTTAAGAAAAACACCACACTTGATTTCATTTAATACCCTATTATGACGGTGAGAAAAGCCCCTATTTAGACTGGGGATAGTGGAAGTGAGGACAGAGGAGTCATCCAGGACAGGGAATGACCGAAGAGAGTGCTGAAAGTTGGGTAGGAGCCAATGACCTGAAGCAGGGAGGTCAGGAGAGCATGCTTCAGACAGATGGAGCAACATTTGTGAAATCTCAGAGATCAGAGAGGAGGGTGCCTTCAAGATAAGGTGAGATTTTGGGTGTGAGGTCACTGAGAGGGTGACATTTTGGTTGGGCAGTTTTGACATTTGTATCTATTTCATGACTCTAAAAGTACCAAGCCATTAAACTTTGATTTTTGAAAATTACTAGGTAATTTATATTCTAAATTGTAAAACAGATACTGCCACTCCATCTCTTATTCTCAAAGAGGGGAGGGGGCACGAGGGAGGGATGGTTAGGTTGAAACTACAATGAATTGTTGCAGACTCTATCAAAGACTATGTAGTTTGTAAACTATGTCCAAATGGACATAAAACATCCTCTTCCCTAAGGTTTTATCATGAAAGCTTCTCTCTACCTAATACTGTACCTGTAGGTGTTCTGTATACTTTTAATAAATGAATGAATGAACGAATGAATCATTACGGGGAGGTTATGAAGGATTTTAATACAATTCCTTAAGTAAGTGTCTCTTTCTAATCCTTCCATTCCCAAATAAGAGATTCAACTACCTTAATGAGATAATCTCACTTACATTATCTCATTTAATCATCATAAGAACCCCATGAAGTATATAATGTGATTTTCATTTTATAGATGTAGAAACCTAACCTCAAGGTAACTGCTCCAAGGTCACAGGTTAGAAACACAAAAAAAGTGGGTTTTGAATCCAGGTCTATTGCTTCTGGTTCATTCATTCAATAAACATGCACTGAAGTATGTCCACAATTTCTTCTATTGAAACGTCACTCAAAACAACCCACTGTAGAAACACTAAGCCACATGAGCACAAGTACTTAGAAATAGACCCTATTATTAACTAGAACCATTTTGTGAACTGTATTAAAAGTTTCCAATACCTGTCACAAATAGAGAATTTGGTGGGATTCTGGTTAATCAGTTGTATTCTATGTCAAACTATGTAAAGAAGGGTTGATTGCCTTTAGTGGCCTCAACCTCTGAAGAGGTTCTGATGCCTCCCTGTCCCCTCAACCTTTCAAACATATTTCAAAAAAAGTTTTAATCTGATTTATAAAATCAGTATAATATAGTTCATTAAAGTATACTTCCCTCTCCTAATGACAGCTTATATGCTCTTTTAACTTTTTGTGGTACCCTAAGCAGATACTTAAGTTTGATCTTTGCTTAATCCAGTCTGGGATACCAGATGCATTTGTACATTTTCTTTGGCATTGTGCCCTACTTGTATACTTATTGATTAATTTGGAAACCAGGGATCGGTTGATAAACTAACCTACTGGATGAAGGCTATAATTTTATTCTCAAGTGGAGAGAAGTTGGGGTCTCCTGGGCTTCGAAGGGAGTAACACAAGCTACAGAAGCTTCCTTGCTCCTGCTGCAGGTGGGTGGAATGTGATGTGGTATGCTGTGTAACTTGTGCCGCTAGTGTACCATAGAAATCTTGTTCAAGAATTTTGGCCTGTATATTTTGGTATAGGAAATTTTGATACTTTTGAACATAAAATATCTGAAGAGGTTCTTGCTGCCCCCTGTGAACTAGAAATTAACATTTTTGAAATAATGTCCTTACCATTTTGAAACTTGAGCCTTGTTGGAAGATGGAGGTAACAAAAGCGTCTACCAAACTGAAACATCATTGTGAGGCCAAAAATCGCGGCAGGTAGCTCCAGTTAAGCAATGGATCAGTTTATCATAGGGTAACTTACTCACAGGGTAGGATCTGGATTGGGTGGACAGTGGTCCAGAAGCATCCGCAGCTGCACTCCTCACCACCCAGGGCCGTTGGATAATTTTATAGTTAACCTAGGGTGTGAGATTAGGTGCTTGGAAGCAGAGCATGCATTCCTAAGTCAAGATTTATGAATGGGTAACTAGTCTCGTGGGCACCAAGAATACGTCAGCAAAGGTTTTCATCATTGTTTTGGGACTAACAGAGCATAGAGGCCACCTGGTCCTAATGATTATTAAACAATATCTGTTAACTGCAAAGCCCTTGACGACAGAGAAGGGATTTACCACATAGTACAGTACAGTCCTGGGTAGGGTCAGTGAAAGGACAGCAGAAACAGTAAAGACTCACGGTTGTGTCAGTTATGCTAACAGCCATACAAGCCTTCATTAATTATTTTTTAATCAGTGGTGGGAACTGTATAATCTTATAATTGTAACCTACCAGTAAAGCTCTCTAATCTTCTTAAAGAAACATATTACAAGCAATCTGAAATATATAATTAATTAGCAATTAACCAGAAAAGCTGTTAGACAACTAATACTCTGTTGTATAGATAAAGGCAGATAATGTTGAGTTACAAATTAAGTCTTGTGTTAAATTTCTTTTCCTTCTTGAGGGCAAGGGGAAATCAGAACACAGAAATATTTTTAAATATCAGAATCATTATATTGTGAAGGCAAGGAACCCAGATATTTTCCTAACATGGAGCAGTGCAAAATTTGGTTTGAAATATCCTGAACTCTACAGATGTCCTGGTTCTGCTATTTTCTAATTGGATTACCTTAGGTAAGTCACTTCTCTAAACTTCAGTTTCCTTATAATAATAGTACTTACTTCTAGGGCTCTTTTAAGGGTAAAATAAGAAATGCAATCGAGTGCATAGCATAATGCTACGATGCTGAGTCAAAAATTGTCCTCATTCTGGCTGTAGCATTTATTTTAGTTAATTTTACAATAGACAAATACATCATTTTTCGACATAAACTCCTTGCTTTCCAATACAATTTGTCGATCTGTCAACAAGCTTTCGTCTTCCCTCATTAAAAAATGTTTTAGGCTGAGCTGCAAACCATGAATACACTGCTGTCTTCACGTCTTCATGTGGACAGGCGTCCAGCTCCTTCTTGATGGCTAACACTTCCTTGAACTTCTCTATCCATTCATATACACTTCTTCGTGACAAAACACTTTCTCCATACTGCATACAAAGTCTTCAATAAATAACGGCACCAGGTACACCCTCAGACCACGAAAAATGAATCGCTACACACTGCTTTTCTCTTTCTTTTTCTTTTTTCTTTCTATCTTTTTCTTTCTTTCTTTCTTTCTCTTTCTTTCTTTCTTTCTTTCTTTCTTTCTTTCTTTCTTTCTTTCTCTCTCTCTCTCTCTCTTTCTTTCATTCTTTCTTCCTCCCTTCCTTTCTTTCTTTAATTTTTTTAAGCTCTTTATTGGAATATAATTGCTTTACACTGTCGTGGTGCACACCGCTTTTCTTTTGTGCAAATCACAAGTGGGACATCCATTTTTGCTTGCACCACAGTTACAAATGAACTGATGTAACATGTTCACACCTGCATGGCAGTGACTGGGGAGACAGTAGCCTTGAACGGAAAGCGCTGATAAGACAGCACGGCCAACAGAAGTTTTAACATAACCGGAGTATGGATAAGTTTTGACTCACCCTCGTAGAATCTTGGACATTGTATATATTTGATAAATTAAATACTATTATAATTATTTTATTAAAAGCATTTTACAATTCATAGTGTTAGCTGTTCTAATCAGAACCATCTATCAAAAGTGAGAGTCAAATGAGATTTGTATCTTCCCTCACAGTATCAGAAGTAATGGCCTCCCTCCACAGATTCCCCATGCAGCACTTCACTCATACTTAAAGACTAGTGTCTGACCTCTATAGTCAGAAATGACTATGGCTAGCTAGAAATGTCTGAGCCTGTCTTTCCCACTAGATGATAAATTCTGGAGGATAGGGGCCATATATTTTGAATTGAATTTTAATTGCATCTCCAACTGTGATTACACTGCCCCCATATAGTTAAATGGTAAACAAAGATAAAATTTCATTCAACAGTCCATCTTTGCAATCTTGAGTTGTACAGTGGAACAACTAGGAGGGAAAGTCTACCTGACCTGTCTCTAGTTGGGGACCCAGCACTCTAGGATGAATGCTAATGGGGGTCCTGTATGGAGCTGCAGGGGCTTCAGGGTGAGAACCTTCAAAGGGTGAGAAGAGGACCTGGGCTTTGCTGGTCTCCAGGAGGAAAGGAGTAGCTGGAACTCCTGATGTTAACATGCTTGCTGGCACCCTGTGTCTTCCGAGGGGCCAGCCACAAGACCCCACTTTGCCCCAGTCACTGTCTTCTCTTTGCAAAGAATATTTGTGATGCTATTATAAGACCTGATGTCCTATATCTGCTAATAAGTCTGCTTCCCTTCTAAACATATACACATGTGCACAGGTACACACAACCACACGTAACCGTCCTCCTCATTCAATGTTAGTCCTGACTGAACTATAATTGGGCTTTTTATAATACCACTTGAATGGTGTCAAACTCCATGGAAATAAAATTAGGAAAGCCCATCATGTGCTGTGTTTATTGTAATGCATAGGTATATCCATTTTAGAAGTGGGTGGTATTTTACATGGCTTTTTGGTATTACTTGAGGATAATGATTACTTCAGATCTTTTTGCTGATTTTGCTGTAGTATTCTGGAGAGAAATTTTAGACATAAGTTATTTAAAGATCTGATCACAATTCTGTCAATTCAATTCACCAAATCTCTTTTGAGCATCTATTACAAAGAACTGAACCGGGCAATATTGGGATACATAAACAAGTAACAGGGCATAGTTCCTGGTCTCTAGAGAGGCCATAATTTAACATCATCACCCTTGTCAAAGTGTATTTCTTAATGATTCCATCATACACAGTATGCTGGATGGGATATGAAGCTGGTTAAGCAAACATCAAAGCCTCCTCAAATCCTTTTCTTAAAAAGAGAGTGTATGCAAATACAAGGGTGAGTCAAAAATTATCCGCACTCCAGTTATACTAAAACCTCTATAAATTCTACAGCCAGAGTGCGGATAATTTTTGACTCACCCTCGTAAATAATATGCGAGTTCCCAAGACTTACCCTTGACAAGCAACACAACCACCAAAAATATGAAATACATTCAGTTAAAAATTATTGTGAAGCCTAGTTTATCCAGTATTATCAAAGAATGAAAACATTTATGTTTTAATTTTTCTGATAATGGAAACATTTATTCCTTTTAAAGCACCAAAGCTTTTTAAATATTAACCAATGAAAGGTATATCTTTCTAAAATGTATGATCTATTTCCTCTGCCTTATAAAATTATATATCTTGAACTAAATTTAACATTTTCTTAGTGAGACTGGAATATCATTGTGAGCATAGTATGCTGTACTGTAAATTGGGAGCTTTTCAGAAACAATATTGAGGTATGCAGAGCTATATCTCCATACACTAAATGGACTCAAACTATGTTTTTTTGTCATCTTTTTACTCATTATAAGTATTTTTAAAAGTCTTGTTCCCTTAGTGGTTTAACTGCGCCACTAAGTTACTATTGCTCTGCATTAAGTCACCCCAAATTTAGTGGCATAAAAAATTAATTTATTGTGCTCTCAGATACTGTAGATCAAGAATTCAGAAAGGGTGCGTAGGGACAGTTTTCTGCTCTACAGCAACTGGGGCCCCGCAGCTAGGAAGACTCAGGTGACTAGGAGTGACTTTAATAGCTGGAATCTGGAACAGCTGAGACTGGAGGATCTGTCTCCATGATCACTCACTCACTGTCTGGCACCTGGGCTGGGACAGCTAAAGGCTGGTCTCAGCTGCAGCTATTGACCGGAACACCTACTCATGGCCTTTGAACATTTAATATTTTCACAGCATGGTGACTATGTTCTGAGAGGGAAAGCCCCAAAATGGGGCCTCCAGAGGGTAAGAAACAGGTGGAAGATTCACAGCCTTTTCTCATGGCCTCAGAAGTCATACAACGCTATTCTGTTAGCATCAAATGAGTCATGGGGTCAGCCTCAAGTTCAAGGAAACAAGGTTTAGAGTTTACTTATTGATGGGGCAGTGGCAAGGTTATACTGCAGGAGAGTATGAGGGATAGGAGAGAGTGTTGGGACCATCTTTGAAAAATACTGTTTGTCAGCAGCCATTTCTTATCATTATTGACATCTCCCCTGTAGGCTTCCCACACACTTAACGGTTTCAGTTCTAAACTTCTAAAGTAGCAAAACAAACTAGCTTTCCAAAATTGAATGTAAAATCACGTATGCAGTCATTTGGGTGAGGCAGTCATAAGGGTTCTCTTATGAATGAGGTAACTGAGTTTTAATACATGTACCTGACGGTAGCCACTCTGGCTGCCCTGAGGCTTTTCCTCACTGTTTTCCAAATAGTGCAGCCAGTGACAGAGGCCTCAGGAAAAACCAAACCCACCAACTCCTTCATCTTGGACTTCAGCCTCCGGAACTGTGAGGAAATAAATTTTTGTTGTTGAAGCTATCCAGTTGTGGGATTTTATATGGCAGCTCCAGATGACTAACACTGCATAACTGACTTCTCAGAGGATATGGTCCTTGTCCTACTGCCCACTGCTCCTCTCATGTGTGCTCTCTTTGTTCTACCCATGTATTCACATGTTCCATGCCATTGCTCATGCTGTTCCTTCTACCTAGAAGGTTCTTTCCTCTTTGTCTGGGCCTATTAACTTACCTCTCAAGGCTCAGCTCAGATGTCATCTTTTCTGTGTTTTACTTAACCATAATCACCCCATCTCTGTGCACATACCTTGATTTTATTATTTTTGATATTGAATGATAATTGGCCATCTCTGAGCCCCTCCCCCTTGCTATAGAATAAGATGTTTGAGGGGAGAGGCTGCATTCTGGTTCCCCCAGTTTCTGATACAGAGCCTGACATTCGTAGGTGCTTAATACATGTTTGTTGATTTGATACATTATACTAGAAATCTATAAAACTTAAGACCCGGACGTACCTTACTGATGATCTAATCCAGACTCTCATTTTACAAGTGAAGAAAATGCAGTCCGAAAAGGTTGTTTCAGACATATTCTAAAGGAAATTACCATCACGCTTCTAGTTAATACAAAAAAGTATCCTGAAAGGTAATAATTTGGGGGGGATGATTGAACAATTGAAAAGGCATGAGCTCATAGAGCTGAGAATGGGAATGTGTTCCAGACACTGGGTGGAGCATCCAGGAAGGTTTGGAGACAGAGATGGATGACTGACTGATGTGTGAACATTAAAAATATGTTACTGTGATTTGGAAGGTCTGTTCACAAATCTTCAAAAAACCTATACATTGAATTTTATTATTCTTATTGTCTATATCTCCCAATTTTTCCTGCCTAGTTTTTGACGAATAGGTTGTTAGAGACACAAGCTATAGCTTTATTTAAACATAGATTCCTTTATTTTCTGAGTAAAGCATTGAGAATTGTGCTGCATGTATATCTTGGTAAGTGCAGATAGGTTAAAATAATAAAAGCACTTTTCCTCTCTTATCTCAGTATTCCCACCCAATCAAACCTTGAGTAAGAACAAAGATATCAACATCATCTTACAGTTTATTTTTCCTGACAAAATTCCAAGGATAGGTGGGGCTACCATCTTTGGTGCCTCATCCATCCTCCCTCAGAAATACTTTACCTTCAGTAAAGTCCATAGGAGAAAAATGCTAAGAGTTGTGAGAGTGTGATTCCTCTCTTATCTCCTAAAACGTACTGACAATTTGGACTTCAAAAAATAATATGTGAAAAAACTCATTCCCTTCTGTTTTTTGAATGGTCTTTGTGTCTAAGGAGATAAACAAAAAAAGAAACGTAACAAACAGCAGAAAAAGCACAATAGAAGACTGAAATTCCATGTTTTCATTGTGGAGATGACGATATCAATACATAAACATCACAAGGGGCTGTTGTGAGACTTTAGTCAGATGATATAGTAATGAGCTTAGTTCAGTGCCTGGCACTTCCTGTGTGAATGCTCACAAAGCTGTAAAATGTTCACTGCAAACATTGGCAAGTCGTTCCACGTGACAGCATCACTTTCCAGGTGTGTGAACCTGTGGTAATTACTTACCTTTATGATGCCTTTCGTGGGATGGTTATGAAGATCTGGTGAAATGATAAAAGGGAAGGGCATAGTGCCAGGCACTTCACAAAGGTAGGTTTCCTTCTGTCTAGTGGACAAACTTGGGTTCTACTCATAGCTTTTTTTAAAAATTAATTCCCTAATGACTTTGGGCAAGTCAAATCATGCCTTTGGAGCTCATTTTCCTCACACAAAATGAAGAATTGGACCAAATGTATCATTTTTAACTGTAAACTTCCCATCAAAAGGAGACCCCCTCAGTGGGACCATCAGTGATCATTTGAACTTGGCTTCCCCTTTTCTCCCATTGCTCGTTGGGGTCTCTGTGAGACCTGTGTTAGGAATCGTTGTGAGATGATGACGAGTGACTTGTTTGTAGATGTGGAGAAATTTATCTACATGCATAGATACCTCCAGAAAATGTTGAGATCATTTTAAGTCAATAACATATACAGATAAAATGTTCAGTTGTGTCTTCATGGCCTGAGCTGGTATCCACACATTTCTGTTGGCTGGTGAGAGCTCAGATACCTTTAGACATCCAATCCTAAAATCCCCAACTTCCCACACTTTGTAGGAGCCATAGGGTCGGCACTTATGCCTAAGAAAAATGGAGATTTGAGAGTTAATTTGAAAGGACTTAACTGCAACATGAAAAAAGAAATCAATGAGAGCAGAATGTTGAAAGCGGGAATGTCAAGCTGTAGGTTGACTGTTTAAATTGCTCAGGCCTGGGGTTTCCTGTGTCTCTGCCAAGGCAGAAACTTACAAAAATGACTCTGTTTTTAATAAATGCTGGAGAGGATGTGGAGAAAAGGGAACCCTCCTGCACTGTTGGTGGGAATGTAAATTGATACAGCCACTATGGAAAACAGTATGAAGATTCCTTAAAAAACTAAAAATAGAACTATCATATGACCCAGCAAACCCACTCTTGGGCATATACCCTGAGAAAACCATAATTCAAAAAGATACGTGTACCACAATGTTCATCACAACACTATTTACAATAGCCAGGACATGGAAGCAACCTAAATGTCCATCAACTGATGAATGGATAAAGAAGATATGGCACACATACACGATGGAATATTACTCAGCCATAAAAAGGAACGAAATTGAGTTATTTGTAGTGAGGTGGATGGACCTAGAGTCTGTCATACAAAGTGAAGTAAGTCAGAAAGAGAAAAACAAATACCGTATGCTAACGCATATGCATGGAATCTAGAAAAATGGTACTGATGAACCCAGTGACAGGGCAGGAATAAAGATGCAGACATAGAGGACAGACTTGAGGACATGGCAGGAGCAGGGAGGGGAGGCTGGGGTGTAGTGAGATAGTAGCATTGACATACATACACTACCAAATGTGAAATAGATGGCTAGTGGGAAGCTGCTGCAGAGCACAAGGAGGTCAGCTTGGTGCTTTATGATGACCTAGAGGGGTGGGATAGGGAGGGTGGGAGGGAGGCTCAGGAGGGAGGGGATATGGGGATATATGTATAAATATAGCTGATTCACTTTGTTGTACAACAGAAACTAACACAACATTATAAAGCAATTATACTCCAATAAAGATGTATTTAAAAAAAAGACTCTGTTTTCTCTTTTGTATGTTGGAGTGAAGGTGATAAATGTCCATTTCCTCAAATTCTACTTTCTAGTAATGGACAGCTAATGAACACAGATTCTATGATATATTAAGCACAAGTTGTCTTCAGTGATGGGAAGAAAATTCCTTGAGTTGTGGTTTTCTAGAATATAAAGGGACATAATATAGAACAAAGAAAAAAGCTTTGGAAAAGCAAGAATGCCCCTCTAAAAAAAGAGCACTGAAATGAAAAGGAAACGGCAGTGAGAAAGAATGGGGGCGGAAGATGATTCAGCCAGAGGAGGCTGGGTGAGTACTGTGGGCTGGCCTGCCGAGGTGTGAAGTAGGCGGGCGGCTATGACTAGCATTGAATGGAAGATAATTAAGAGCAAGTTGGTACCAGTAACTGCCAGGGAAGGGAAGAGAATATGTCTAGAAAATGCAGCTCTTTATTTCAATGCTGAATTAAAACACCTACCCATTTGAGGCTTGAAAATTTTAGTTTGAAATGAAAAAACATTTGCTGTAAACAGAATATAGATGACTGTGAAATTGTACATGCTTGCTTCTAATGTTGTGATGGAAAAGTTTTAAAATGGCATAACTGTGCTGGACACTAAAGAAACATACATGTTAAAATATCAGTCATTTTTTCAAAGGAAAAGGCATTGCTGTTCAAAGCCATTCATCACACGAGTTATCAAGTTTCAGTTTGGGATCAGCTACACATATATATTTCTGAATCTTTTTCAAGAGAGAGGACTGCAAATGCACAGCTTCCATTGTCCTTTAAATAGCTTTCTGGATTGAAGAGCATTATAATTAAACTGCACCAAGTGTCACTGCAGAGAAGCTTCTAAATTATGGGTCTGAGTGGGGGCGAGAAATGCTATTTGATTGCTTGACAATCAAAACCAGAAGATGTTTAGATATGCACAACCCAGACTTACTGTAATTATATCAGATGGAGAAGTGGGAGGAATAGGTGTAGCCTCGAATTCAATAATCACTTGTTTATCTCTCTTTCAAAAAAAAAAACATTTAAAAGAAAAAGTATTCATAAATACTCAGAATGCATATTCACGAATAGTTTTGTAAAAGAAAGACATATTAGCAAGTAATCAGTCCTTTCAGTGTGTCCCAGAAATAGGTTGTGAAAAAATGGCCACAGATATCCTCAAAGTACTCTCAGAATTTAGACTCTAGTACATTTAATTCTCCAAACAACTACTTTATTTCAAATATAATGTCAGAAGAGGTATTCATAAGGGCTCTGAAATCTACTTGTCACACTATTTTGCACTCTATTTCTCCCAGCTCTTGGCTCTCCTGAAACTCTCCTTTCTCTTAAAATGGGAAGGAATGGGCAGAAGTTGCTCTTAGGACACTGCTTAGACATTTCAGAACCTTTTTTGCCTCTTAAAGAGGCCCAAAAGTTACCTCTTAGAAAGAGCCTGAGAATTTAATACTGTACCAGCACTCTTACAAAGTGTGTGACACTGTGTTAGGTAGTACATACGAGAACAAACGTTAAACACTTGACCGGGAAACATAGAAGCCTGAAAACTCTTCAGGCTGAAAATGAAGACACAGCACATTTTTCATGATCCTTTCCCAAGTCAAAAACTAAGACGACAGATTTTACACATAATACTTATATGCGTAAACAAAATGATCCCATGTCCTTTGGATTGATCCTTTTTTTAACATTTAACTGAAAAGTGTCTCTAGTTTGCATCTCACATAAAAGGGAAAGTCCAATATCCTCCTACAACCTCCAGATGTCTGGGGGTTTTCCTTCTCCTGGGCATTTTTCATTCCAGATTCTCATTACTGGCTTTGTATACCAATTGACAGTTTTTTTCATAGATAAGGTGAGTGAAGTGTAGGATATATTAAAAAACAATTAAGCAATTTAAGAATTAAGTTGAATGATTCTTTCTAAAAAGGGAGATTTCTAGGCAGGTTCACACAACAGTATATGGTCCCATTCAGTGACCTTTAGATGCCAGTCAGAGAAAGACACTTTCATCTCAGTAAGGGGAAGATATTTCTGTGGGCCAGAGATTTCTCAAAATATTCTCTAGGGTTTAGGAATGCAGTAAGTCCCTCATTTCTGGAGTTATTCAAGTATTCACTGGCTACGTGAACTTGAGATCAGCTCTCAGAAGCAGACCCTGAGATGAGTATCCACATACAAGGAGCTTATCTGGCAGGTGATCTCAGAAAAGACTGGTAGGAGATGGGGAAGTAAAACAGGAAAGAATGTTGGAAGTAAAGGATATACTGTCACACAAGAGTCCACTGTGGTAAAAGGAACTCTAAGATACTCACCTTAGTTAATCCTCCAACAGGCTGAGGGAGCTGGGATGTTTGTACACAAATTTCTGTCAGTGGGAATGCCTTCTTCCAGGAGGGCATCAGTCTCTTGCCACTTCCTGCCTACCTGGTGGGAGGGGGGCAAAACTGTTGCTGGGGTTTCAAGAAGTCCTATGGCAATTAAATGCTACGCTGGCAATTGAAAGCCAGACCGGCCCATACGGAACTGGTAAGAGTGAAAGGATGTGGGTCAGGGTCTCAGAAGTATCTATTATACTAGCTAAAAACTTGGGAAGGCTGTTATAGAAAAGATTGCAGTGTAACCATCCAAGGACTAAAGCAAGCCCAGATATATGTACTTCCTGTTTTTTCACACTGTTTGTTTTTGAATTTGAATTAGAATGACCATGGGTACCACCATGCTCTCTCCAATTTCCCTCAGGCCCCATCAGTCTCTCCTGGCTAGCTTCACACATTTACAATACTCATCTGCTCTTGAAGTTTGCCATCCCTGGAGGAAATTCAAATCTAAGATGGTAGGTAGGTCTGGATAATCTTGAAGGTCATTGCCAACTGTGAAAATCTATGATTCTGTTACTAGATGATCCTTAAAACCCCTTTCAGCAATGAAAGTCTGTGATTTAAGTATATGCTGTCTTTTAAATTATCTTTGCAAGGCCCTTGAGGCAGTAGTATAGGCCTGTAAATGCTCTTGATTGATGAAAATCCAATTATGCATTTCTAAATGCTAATGAACAGAGATATTCATGTATAAATTCACTATACCACTGTTATTGTTTGTACTGTACAAGTGTAGCTTGAGCCAACACGTCAGAAGAGATTACAAGAGAAACTGCTTGGTGTTCAGCAGGTTTGATTTAGGGTCTACAGCCATATCATACTCCAGTGAATGTGTTAAGACAAGCATGAGCATTGACGCTCACCCACTTAGCCTTGGCTCACAAGGAAAGATGACCTTGGCAGACAACATTAAAGCTTCTAAAAACTGACCTTGCATTATGTTAAGTGCAAGAAGCCTGACATGCAAGACTATATACTGTATGATTCCATTTATATGACATTCTGGAAAAGGCAAAATTATGGGGATAGAAATTGTCAGTAGTTTCCTGGAGGTGGGGTTGTTGACTACAAAGGGGCTGGTGGGGACTTTGTGGGGTGACGAAAGTGTCCTATGTCTTCCTCGTGGTGTAGTTTTACACATTTGTTAGATCTCATCAAACTGTACAGCAAAAAAAAAAAGGGTGAATTTTACTGTATTATATATTAAACCGCAATAATCTGACATTTTAAAAGATTGGGGGGAAAAAACCTCCTAGGCCTCAGGCAAGCTCCTTACCTGCTGCTACAAGGGAAGGTCCCCCAGCATCCTGGAAAAACAAGGGGAGGCTGAGTAGGATGTCCTCTGAAATCAGAACATGTAGTTCCTGCTCCTAAATTACCTCTTCTTTTTTGGCATTCAAAACCCTCTTTGCTCCTCCAACATGGTAAAATAGGTCAATGGATGAAATGGGATTTGTTTGGTTGTTGCTCTCAACTTCCTGCAATAGTCTCTACCTTAGTCCTTTTACCTCCAGTGTTTTTGTCTAGGTCCTATTTCAGAATTCACATTTTATTATTGCAACATACTTGTTCCTTTACTTGTTTAAAGGAGATTTACAGAAGCTTTCTAATTTCCAAGTGAGATTCTAGGCTGTAAGAATCATAAGTCGGGAGGAGCGTTAACATGCTTTGACAGAGCCTGAAGGCCCCAAGATTCTACTTCAGAAACTGAAGGGCTTGTCTTCTCTGTCAAATCCATTTCTCTTTTCTTGAATTCCCTGTGCACAGCACATTCCTGAAGGACCTTGACCTAGATTGTGCCTTGGGTAAGCCGCTCTCTGGATGTGCTTACATCTGGGGCAGCTGCCAAAGGCACTAATCCGGGGAGCAGGCCTCAGGACAGAGTGGCAGGTGCCGTTTGCATTTCCCTCCGTGACAAGGGAGAGCACACATCCTGCTCTACTGAAGGGGGGTGGGTGATGCAGGATGATTATAAGAACCTGGAGGGGGTACCAACTCTAGGTCTCTGTTTCTCTGCAGCATCTGGCACATTCCTCAGCCTCACATTAGCTGTTTTGGTGGTTGTCAATTATTTGACTGACTGACCCCCACTCTCTGTGCCAGGACTCCCCTCCTCTACTGCTCTGAGTGACTCATACTCATCCCTCATAATTCTCCTCATCCTAAACCTCCAGATATAGCCCTCCCCTACTGGGCAGCCCTAAAGGCTACACTCGGTGTCCTTTCTTTGAGCTTCCCTAAGACTTTCTGCTTATACTTATCATAGCCTAACCATTCTATATGTTAATTGTATTCAGACTTCCCTACCTTTCCCCAACCTTGTTCCCCACCACCTTGCCCTCTACACTGGGCTATGAGCCTTTAGAAGGCAAAGGTTTTTTTTTATTTCTGGTGTTTCTTTTCTGTTGTTGTTGTTGTTTCTATCTGGAACATTATAGATTCCTTATAAATGTTTGCCAATGAATAAATAAGAATATACTCATGCTGGTTTTGAAAGTCTGCTTTATCAGTTGGAAATGATTTCAATTACAAGTGAAAGAAAAGCTTGCTAGCTTGTATTGGCTTGTATAAATAGACATTTCTTTTTCTGGTATAAAAAATTGGGGGAGAAAATCAGCTGCTGACTGTTGTTTGGAGGTGCAAGACGTCAGAGTCAGGGGCTCTGTGATTCACTTGGTCCTTTATGATCACAAGATGGTTTTTGTAAGTGCCCAGCTTTTGAGATTAAGTGCAAAGGGGTTGTATTACTTTTCTATTGCTGCATAACAATTTGCCACAAACATAGCAACTTAACACAAGTTTATCTTGCAGCTTCAATGTGTCAGGAGTCTGGTCACTGGTTAATTGAGTTCTCTGCTCGGGAAATCACCAGGCTGCAATCAAGGTGTCAACTGGGACTGCATGTCATCTGAGGCCTAGGGTCCTATTTCAGGCTCACTGGCTGAGGTCTTCAGCTTCTGGAGGCCACTCCAAGGCAGTTCACAACATGGCTCTTTGATTTTGTCTAAGAGGCCAACAGGAAATTGTCTCTCTTTTGAAAGACTCATCTGATTATGTCAGGCCCATGCAGGATAATCTCCCTTTGATTGACTCAAAGTAAACTGATTAGTAACCTAATCATGAGGGTGACATCTTATGATTTTGCCCATACTCCAAGGGAGGGGATTATATAGGGCAAGTACATCAGGAGGCCATCTGAGAAGTCTGCCTACCATAGGAGTGATGTCAGCTGTGCTTTTCTCTTCATATGGAAAGCAAATGGCTTCCCAGAATTCCCTTTAACAGAGTTCTGCTTACACCTCATTAGTTAGAACTATATCACACGGCTACTTCTAGCTGTGAGAAAGGCTGCAAAGAGGATATCTAGCTCTTCCAACTTCTATAGAGAAGACAAGGAAAGGAGAGGGGCTGGGAATGGCTATTGGGTTAGTCTATCAGTAGACAAAATCACCCTGTCAAATCCCCTAGAAACCTTAATTATAGAACATTAGATCTAGAAGACTAGAATCTTCAGAAACTAAAGATCATTCAGTATGAGTTTCTATTTTCTAGATAATGAAGCTGAGGTCCAGAGAACTCGTGCAACTTCCTTGAAGTCATGTGTTATTTCCTTTGAAGCACCAAACAAAATTTAGTAACCCTAGCATATTCAGCTTCTTCAGGAGTTTAGCTTATCAAATCTCCAGAAAACAAAGGTATACAAATTAACTGATGATGGTATAATCTCTTTTGAAGTTGATCACTGAGCCACGTTCTTATGACATAAAACTGGATTCTGCTTTCTAATCATAATTTGTGGAGCAAACAGCTTGGAAGGAGGGATGGCTGGTAAAGCATAGGTGCAGAGGTCAAGTCTGCATAAATTCAGAAGAAGAAGACACACTCCTGGCCTGAAAGTCAGGGAAAACATCGGAGAAGACTGGCATTTGATATGGGCCTTAAAGAAAAGATAAAGTGTAGCATGGGGAGATCAGAGGAGGGTATTCCAGGTAGAGGGAAACATAGAAGCAGAAACAGATGTGTTAAGCTACATAATGTGCAAGGAGAAAAGAGATCAACTCCATTTGAGCAGGCTGGCTTCAGAGAAATCTCATAAAAGGCTGATTTATTAGTCAAGGAAAGAGGTAACACTGGCTTGAACTTGAAGGGTGACAATGGGAATGAAAAGGATGACAGTGGGATGGGAGGAAAGTTGTGTACAGTGATTGGGCAGGGCTTTTCACTGAGTCTGTAAATACAGTGCAGAAAGTGGGTCTTGTTAATCTCCTATCCCCAGTCCCATGTCCAGTGCCTGCATACACTAAGTACTCAATAAATGTTTTGACTCAAATTTATGAATGATTTGTGACAGAAGATAAAGGAAAGGATGGTATCAAGGACCATTTGAAGCTGGGTTGGAAACTGGGAAGAGGTACAGAATTGAAAAGAGAGTATGGAATTCAGTTTCAGACATGTTGAGCTCCAGGTGCCTCCTGAAACCCAGGGATGATGTCTAGAGAGGCACCCAAGAAGCAGATGTGCCTGGATAGGTGTATTTGCAGTTTGCAGCGATGAGTGCAGAAAAAAAAAAAGGTCATGGAGAAGTTTGGAGGAATACCTGTATTGAAGGGGGAAGAAGAAAAGCCAGAACAAGAGAATGAATAGCTGTGGAACTGACTGGAGGAAAAAGATTGTGGATCCAAGAAAACAAAGGATAAGGGTGTTTAAAATGGTAGCCAACAGTTTCTGAACAAGCAATTTTCAGAGAGAATGGAGGGAGAAACAGCAAGAGTTTTAGGAATGAGTAGGGAGGAAGAGAGGACATCTAGTACAATGCACTTTCAGAAATTTAATAAGAGGAAAATTGGAGATGACAGAGTCAAGGGAAGGTGGTTTGGTTTATTTGCATTTTAGAATGAGCATGACTTGGGCAGAGCTTCTGTCCGGGGGAAGGTGTTAGAGGAAAAGGGGAGGGTGAATATAAAAGAGATCCTGCTGAGAGAGGAGTCATAGCATCTGGAGGGTGCTGAAGGCTGGGTTCAGAGAGGAGGCATCCGTTGTCTTTTTTTTTTTTTTTTTTTTTTTTTATTTATTTATTTTTTAAATTATTTTTTGGGGGTACACCAAGTTCAATCATCTGTTTTTATACACATATCCCCGTATAAACATTTATTTATTTTTAATTTGTTTTTGGCTGCGTTGGGTCTTCATTGCAGTGCGCAGGCTTCTCATGGTGGTTTCTCTTGTCGCAGAGCACAGGCTCTAGGCATGTGGGATCTTCCCTGACCAGGGATCGAACCCGTGTCCCCTGCATTCGCAGGGGGATTCTTAACCACTGCGCCACCAGGGAAGCCCCGTTGTCTTTTGAAGTATGAGGAAGAAAAGAGGTGAGAGAAGGAAAGGAAGTCTTTCTCCACTGGCGACCATGTTACCTCCCTGAATCTCAGTCTCCTCATCCATGAAGTCAAGTCGTTGGCCTAGGTGAACACAAGAGTATGACAAGCTCTATAAACTTTTGCTCCAAACACTTTATTTAGGGTCCTCTCCCCCCCTTGCTGCCCTCACCAATCAACTGCCAGCAGTGGTGATAACAGCAGTAATAGCAGACACTATTTATTGCATGCCTCAAAGGGCACATCCAGTTAGGATAAATTCTGAAAAGCTACCTGATGAAGAAATCATTTGACTGTACCTTGAAGGATGACAGGCATATGTGTGTGTGCATTATGTAAAATGTATTTAAAATGTCTTAGTATATATTATCTAAAATCTTACAGGCAATGCCGTGTAATGTTTATTCTATTGTTTCTTCTATTTCTTTCCTGAGTTCAATCAATTCTCATTTTATTTCTTCCTAGTTTGTTTTTTTTTTTGTTTTTGTTTTTTGTTTTGTCCATTTCTGTACTTAGCTTTTGAATTTGTCATTCAAAGTGTTTACCATTATTCCCCAAACTTGTGTGAGGTTACATAATTCAGTTTAGAGAGTTGTGTTACAGTTAGGGAGTTTTCCTCTATCGATACTTTGCCATTATTGGGGGGAGAAATTTTTATCAGTTGAATTTTTGGATTCTTTCATATTTTAGCAGTTTTGCTTAGGTGGAGACTGATTTGCATTTCTATGGACAGGGCTGGAGGTTTGGGGTTGCAGGATTCCTAGATCAAGAGCGCCCTCTTCTGTCAGTGTAGCAAAGTATGATTTCTTTTTTTCTTTTAAAATGTTTGTATGGTTGTTTGCTTATGGAAAAGAAATAGTAGGGATAGGGATTGGATTTACCTCCATTTTGGAGGGAGAGAGGGTCTGGCAGGTTCCTAAGATCCCCCCTCGAGTTTCCCCCCACCCTGCATGATTTCCGGAGGGACGCTCTGGACACTTTTCCTTTGGACCCTTTTAACTTGGAAGCTTTTTCTTTCCAAGACTGCCTCCTCACACCCTGCACACACAGTTACGTGCCTTCCATGTAGTAGTAAGTGCTCCACTAGATGCAGACTTTCTCTTTCTGGTAGTCTCAAATCAATCCTAAGTCCACCACCATGGTTTTTTCCAACCTGACTTTGTTTACCTGAGGGGCAGTATGGAAGGCAGCTTTCCAAGATTTAATGTCTATTTTTCTATTTACAGTTAACTCGAAATTTGGACATTCTCTGTTTTCTAGTTATGTTGAAGACATGGGTTTTATGTAATTTTATCTGATCTCTTGTTATTTGTGTGTGTGTGATTTTGTGTTTTTGCAGGGGAGGGCAGTACATTGGGAGATTTAGATTTACACCACCACCATTATCTTAGCTACCTAGAATTCCTCCACAATGTGTACTATAAGTCTCTCTAATTTGCCAATAAGATACATAGGAGTCCACTGACAAATTATCTCATTGAGCTTTTTAAGCTTCTATCATTTAAGAATTAAATTAGGCTGCTGATTAAAAGACCCAGAAAAAAAGTGGTTTCTCAACTAATCAGGGGTTTTTCTTGTGAGACAGGAAGTAGGTGACAGTGAGCCTTGGTTGAGCAGCACAGTGGTGTCAGTGTTGATATCTCTGTGACATCTTAACCTTTCCCTCATGGTTACTGTAGTTATGAGGGCCGCTACACTTTCATCATTACATCTAGAATCCAGCTGGGAAGAGGCAGAATGCAAAGAGCAATAAGCATTTGTCAGCTGTCAACTCCATTTTAAGGATCTTTCCTGAAAGCCCCATGAAAAAGTTTTTGCTTATGCCTGATTGTCCAGAGCTGGGCTAATGACAGCCTCTAGCTGCAAAGATGAATGGGAAATATAGGGTGGTGGGGTTTTTTGTTTTTCCATTTTTTGTTTATTTTTCCTAAGCACATTATCATCCACAACAAAATTGTGGAAGTAAGGAAAGTGAGGGGAATACTGAGTAGGCAAGTAGCAGTTCTCCTGTACAGCTGCCAAATTCCAGAGTCAGAGAGTTGCTGATTTCCCACTGTTGACTCAGAGACAATTCCTAGACTGATGATTACTGGTCATCTTTGGGACGTCCTGGGAGCCACCTATATCAGGAAAAGGAAGAGAATGACAGAGGGACTTACCAGCTATGAAAAAGGGCCAAAAAAAAAGCAACACTAAACTTCTGTCCCAGGCTGATTGACCCTTACCTCGGGAGGGAGCAAAACAACAACAACAAAAAAACCAATAAGCAACTATTTTTTTAAAAAAGCACATTAAGGAATGTCCCAGTTTGTAAACAAGGATATGGTTCTTTTCTCTTTTCTCCACTCTTTCTCTTAATGAAAGTAATTCTATAATGAAACAAGTTCTTTAGGAGGTAAAGCCTAGAAGAGAGTCATCTGCTGTCAGTGAGGAAAGATCTAATGGGCTAAATTCATTTCCAAAGTGACACTCTCAGAAACTCCCCTATAAGATGCCCTCATAGATACATATCTCCAGATAATCCATTTTAATTACCCATTTGAATAACCTCATTTACTGAAATACGTACACTTTTGTGTACATATTGGCTACTTTTGTAAGTAAACCAATCCTTTGTGTAATCCTGAGTCATTTGAATCCTAAATGAACCTTAAGATTCATTTAAAAGTATAGGAAACCAGATACTGAAAAAAATCTCCATACCGGAAGACAAGCATCCAAGTTTATAAATACACTCATTTATTTACTCCAGCAGACAGAATCTTGGCTTATAATGATTGCATTTTGATCCACCTAAAAATCTTAGGAGATGTGCTAACTTCTGGTTCTACCACTAGCAAACCGCTGTTTGGAATAATCCAAACAGAATCGTTACCCTCTCTGAACATCATTACCTCCTCTTTAGAAGAATAGAATTGGTATGAGTGTTTCCTCAGAGTTCTTAGATCTCATGATTTTAGAGATTCTTTTATTCAATGAGCATTTGTTCAATGTCTACTATGTGCTAGGCACTGTTCTATACACTACGGATACATTATAGTCTAGTAATTATAGTGGAGGATTTAAGTCAATTAAAAGGAGAGGGTAAAAAAGAACAGCCTAGGAATAAATTTAAACACAAAGGTAAAAGACTTGTACACTGAAAACTACAAAATATTGCTGAAAGAAATTAAAGACCTAAAAAAATGAAAAAAAATCCTGTGTTCATGGGTAGCAAGACTTAACATTGTGAGGCTGGCAATCATACTCAAAGCCATCTACAGATTCAACACAACCTCTATCAAAATTCCAACAGCGCTTTTTGAAGAACTGGAAAAGCCAATTTTAAATTTCATATAGAATTGCCAGGGACCCTGAATAACCAAAACAATCTTAGAAAGAAGAACAAAGTCAGAGGACCCACATTTCCTGATTTCAAAACTTACTACAAGCCCACAGTAATCAAAACAGTGTGGTTCTGACATAAAGATAGACATACAGATCAATAAAATAGTATTGATAATTCAGATATAAACCCATACATCTATGGTCAGTACAAGGGTGCCAAGTCCATTCAACGGGAAAAGAGCAGTCTCTTCAGCAAATAGTTCTGGGATTTCCACATGCAAAAGAATGATGTTGGACCCCTACATCACACTATATACAAAAAGTCACTCAAAGTGAGTCAGTGACCTAAATATAAGAGCTGAAATCATAAATATCAAAAAAAAACACAGTAGAAAATCATGACTTTCGATTTGGCAATAGATTCTTAGATATGACACCAAAAGCATGAGCACCAAAAGAAAAAATAGATACATTGGATTTCATCAAAATTAAAAACTTTTGTGCCTCAAAGGACATTATCAAGAAAGTGAGAAGTCAACCTAAAGACTGGGAGAATATATTTGCAAATCATGTATCTGATAAAGAATTAATATCTGGAATATATAAAGAATTCCTCCAACTCAAGAACAAAAAACAAACAACCCAATTAAAAACTGGGCAAAGGACTTGAATGGACATTTCTCCAAAGATATACAGATGGCCAATAGGCACATGAAAAGATGCTCAACATCACTAATCATTAGAGAAGTGGAAGTCAAAATCACAATGAGATGCAACTTCAAACCCATTAGCATGGTAATTATGAAGAAGAAGAAGAAGAAGAAGGAGAAGGAGAAGAGAAGACAGGCCTTAAGACACACATACAGATGAATACAGATGTGGACTTATACACACATACACAACCCAGGTACGGGTACCCAGATAAACACAAGGGTTTATACCTCTTGGTATGCACATACCTACAGACGTACAATTTGCACTTTGTATATAAATATAGTTGATTTTAACCATCATCATCTTCTCAATAGAGGTGCACACACCTACACATTATGTCATGAAAAAATATAGCCACACAGGTTAACCAAAGAACCTGTTCAACTAAAGAAAATCATGTTCTAGAGGTGAAAGGAAACAAATGCCTACAGGTAGAGAGACATTCCACAGAATACCCTGATGCATGATGTAACAGTGAAAGTGTTCAAGGGCATGTAAATGGGTTCACTGATTGGTAGGTGGGAGAATCAGGGTAGTAAGCAAAAAGATAAGTGATGGAGGCTGAGAGTTGTATGGAAGAGAGGATGACAGATACAGGTGAGTGGGTATCAGAAGAAAACATCATGCAGCTTCTTTGTCAAAGAGATTCAAGACAATAAGCTTGAGTTACCAAGTCTGACTTTTATTTCTTACTATCTGATCTTTGGTTATCAGAGAACAAACTGTACACTTAGTTACATTTATAATTGCACTAGTCCCTTCTACTGGTCCCAACGCTAGTCCAGCATAGTTCTCAGGTGAAATCAGTGAGCTGCTTTGTATTCTTTCTGCCCAATACAGTAGACCCTCCTCACACGTTGTGTGGAAAAGCACCATGCCCATCGGCAGCCAGTCAGGGACCAAGAGTGAGGAGGGATGACCCAGACTGACTGAGGTCTTTTTAATGATGGTCCAGCTGAGGAAGTGAGATGCTGGGAATGGTATGTCAGGAGCAAATGATCAGCATTTCTAGCTGGAGCTCAAAGGGAGTAGCCAGTAAGGGGAGACCGACAAGATCTCCCAGAGGAGCAGTAACATTGAGGTATGAGCACAAGGCTTCCCCCAGAAAACATCTTTTATGTTGGTCCTGGTGTCCTTTTGGTACCAAAGCTGTACCTTAGCAAGAGAGTTAGTTAAAGCCTTTCAGGAAATCATGAAGGAGGCAAAAGGTCCTGCCACTAGTCTGTTTCCCTGGCCTTTTCACCTCAGCGCTGGCACTTTATTTCCTTACACCTCAGGGACTGATTCCTTCCTACCTCCTATTAAAATCCTGAATGATTATGAAAATTAACATCTTATCCTTCTCTGTTAGGGAACGAATTCTTAACACTGCTAATCAATAAAATCAGAATGAGTTACATACAATTAACAGTAGTTCCTCTTCTTTCAACCCACTTTCGAAAACCAAAAAAGGGCCTAGGCTAGTATAGGCTAATTATAATTATAATCCAGTAAACAAGAGTCATCTTGGTGTGTTCTGTTTTTTTTTTTCTCTGAGTTTCATAATTTTTGGAAGAGAGTATACTGATTGAATAAAAGTTGGTCTTTAATATGAGGGTGAGTCAAAAATTATCTGTACTCCAGTTATGTTAAAACTTCTATAAATGCTACAGCCAGAGTGTGGATACTTTTTGACTCACCGTCATAGAATAGTAAGATTGGCTTTGATTTTTAAGTGTAGATGTTACCTTTTTAAAAATTACACTACTTTGAATTAATTTTTAAATGAATATAACTGCTATAATTTTAACAGATATTAATAAAATTTGTGATGTGTGTATACGTGACAGAGATGTATGATTTTGCTGAATGAAGTCTACAGTTCATAAAATCACTATTCTTAGTACTGAAAGCAATTAAAAATGTTTTCAACGTTGGGCTATTACAAATCCATATTACATTATTTGAACTGTAAAGAATGTTGATTCTTGGATAAAATTATCATGTTTTGGCTCTTCACTTACTTTGAATTCAGTCGTGGTGGAATTTCCTTGAAAATAATTTAACTTTTGTAAGCATGCATGCATGGATAACTCCAAAATGAATAGTGAACTTGAAAAGCTGAGCCTCTTCTGACAGCAGCTTGGCTTATTGTGGAAGAAATTAAATAAGAGAAGTATCAGGAGTATGTGCTCTCTTTTAGGTGTAACACAAACTTGAGACAAATATTCTTGACTTGGACCATCTGAGAAATGATTCTGAGTATCTTTGCATGTGATTTACATATAATTCACATGCCTACACAAAATATCACAAGTCAGCTGCCTCTGCAGGTTTCCTACTCAGAGGAAAGAAAGCAGACCATTGTCAGAGTGAGGGAGGTGAGGAATGAAGAGCAGCAGCTTTGTATGGACTCCATAGTTGGCTTGAGCCTGGCACTGAGACAAGGGCCTACCCAGAACTTGGCTCCCCTACCCCACTCGCACCCACTCACCCCCACCACGATGGCTGGGGCTCCATCAGGTGCTCAGGCAAGGGGGCCGTCTGGAAGAAAGAGCCAGTGTGGGTAACCAGGTGGTATTTTGTTTTGTTTTTTCTTTGAGATGCCTATGAATTAAAACTCTGTGTTTTTGTTTTAAACATTAGGGGTTTTCATTTTTTGCTTTAAAGTAAAAAATAAATTTCTTTTTTTAGGAAAACATCACTTTATATAGAAAAATTTAAAAACACAGATAAGTAAAAAATTATATATGTAAAATATCAGTTTACAAACCTTCTGTGTCTAGAATATACCAATTTTGATTTTGATTTGATGTATATTATGTATGTATATAATCCTTCTTAAAATAAAAATGGGGATATGCTAGACACAGATTTGTAAACTGATATTTTTTACTTAATGTATAAGGAACATTGTTCAACATTACTGAATAGACATCTATGGCATCGTTCATGACCACATGACATTTTATTAGAAGTAGCTGGACATTCAATTCAATTGCTGGACATGTATGTCATGAAAGCGTTTCTCCATTATTAGCAATACAATGATAAATATAGTAGTACATGCATCTGTTTATATTACCTATTTATTTCCCCAGGATAAAATTCTAGAAGTAGAATTGTTAGCTGTACTCTAAGATTTTTGATTCATAGAGATAAATTTCCCTTCAGTAAAGTTCTTTCAGTTTATATTCCAACCAGGTGAGTGGTATCATGTTCATTTCTGTATACTCTCAAGAACGTGGGGTATTCTTAAAATCTGGTTTTAAAAGAAAATAAAAGAAAGGACTTGCACAGAAGCAACATATAAGGATAAACGAAGGGAATAAGAACAAGTCAATAGAAATAATGTTCTTTTCCCTAGACATATCCAACTCTGGTCAGATTCCTCCTTTATTTACTTATTTACTTAGGTCATGTTAGGCACATTGTGGTAGAGGCAGTCACCAAACCTGTTTTCTTTTCCTCCTGTGCAGACAGCTGGACTACATTTCCCAGGAACCCTTTAGGGGAAGTGTGATCATGAGTTCCAGCCAACACAATGTGGGTGGAAATGATATATGCTGTTTCCAAGCCTGGCCCCTGGTCCTTCCAGCTGTTCTCTTCCTTTGTCTGTCTGAGGCAGGGGAACCTGCAGAGGACTCTAAAACCCTGGAAGATGTCAGTCTCAGGAAGGAGGAATCCAGGTCCCTGAATCACCTTATGAGAGGCCACTCATCAAATACCTGCACAGAACAGTCCCATATGCAATTGTCTTAAGCAGTTAGATGATAGAAAAACTATAAAATTCAGATATACAAAAGAAAAAAATTACCCAGAATTCCAAGACCAGAGATAATTAATTGTTACAGAAATTAGTCTACCCTGACAAATCCAAGCCTGTTGCTGCTTTTAGTCAACCCAAATTGGAATTAGTAGTTAAAAATGAGGGTTTGGTAATGTTTTCTCTTTCATAATCATCTTCCTCCTTCTTGAATACCTGTACTGGAAAATAAAAATCTATTATGTATACAGTAATTATCTTATGTATAAAAAACTGTTTTTGTGTAAGGTATAATATATTCTTCTTTACATTCCTGTTACACTCATTCATGTCAAAGGAACAGAAAGTTGACATAAGTAAGTACTATCACTTATCTGATTTTGGATGATGTCAGCCTGTGTCAAAAATGTACACTTAGGTTTAAGGGAGAGACAGTTTTAACTAATCATTCCATCTGTTCCCTCAGTTTCTTTGAAGTTAGGAAGACCATGTGATTAGTTGTGGCCAATGAAATGTGAGCAGAAGCCACAGGCGGTCCTTAGTGAAAAGCCCATCTGAGAGTCTCCTCTCTCTTTCCCTGCTGCAGTGACCAAGGAGCTGTTGCAGCCACACGATGGCAGAAACTCCATCATCATGGTCCTTGAATAAGATGGCCTCCCCATCTGTAATGGGTATGTAGCAAGAGCAAGAATTAAACCTTTCTTGTGTTAAGCCACTGGGATTTCAGATTAATTGGGTGACTGCAACAGTAGCCTATGTTATCCTGACTTACACAAGGCTCATACATTCTGTGTATCTTGTTCATCCTCCACATCAAAAGTTCCAAACTTCTTGGAGGCTCAAAGCCACCACTAATCATTCTCACACTGGTTCCATGGGATTTGACTTCCTTGCTCTGAAGGTAAGAATCAGGACTTTAGAGCAGAGGCAGGTGAGAGTCCCCTTCTTGTGAGTGCAGGACTGATTTAGTACAAAGAAGAGGCAGATATAGTTTTGGATATTTCCAGGCCTAAAGTAACTTATGAAATAAATGTATATTATGCTTACAGTAAGTGAGAACCAATAATGGTATATGGACATATTGCTCTGCTAGGCAAGTACATCGTATCACTTATTCTCCACCAGTTAATCATGAAAGTGATTAATCTAATCTAATTAATTAAAGGCAAGGAGTGGAGAAGTTAGTTTACGAAGAGGGAATATAAGATGAAGCACAGACTCTTTATACTCCTTCAGTGTCTAATGGCTTTAAATAAATTCTCCTTAACTCATTGAATGATGCTTTTCTCTTGTATCTGAATTGTTTATAATGAGCATGTGTTATTTTTATAATTAGAAAAAGGTATTTTTAGTTTGGGAAAAAATCACCATTGGTGAATGAAGAGTTAATAATTGTTTCCTCCATTGACCTGGCACAGACAATGCTTATCAGCTTCCTTAACTATAATTCAAGGGCTAAGTTCCTTGACAGCAGATGCAGGTGGGAATTCTAGAAGCAAGCACAGCAGGGAGGCACATCATAGAGGCTCAGATATGGGAGTTGCATGTTGAATGACTACCTACCCTGTGCATATTGACCCATCATCTCTGTCATTCTGGGATTATTTCCTTTATATTCTTTAGTAGCTTTTGTGGGTTCTGAACTTGCCTGTAAATTCACACTTGCCAGGGTCTAGAGATGCAATCATAAAATTCACCAAAACAGTGAAAATCTGTGAATTTCTTGTTAAAGTCTCTGTGCACAGACTTCATTTCACCATCATCATTATTCTCCAAGGTAAAACCAGGCAAACAATTACATTGCCAATTCCCTATCTTTTTACATCTTTGTATTGCCTGTTTACTGCATGTAGATAAGTATATCAGAAATCATCTTGTTATAGCTGTAAATAAAATTCTTCTTATCCTGTTACCCATTTAGCTCCTTTTTCTGTGGCAAGTTATTTGCTGTCATTTCTTGGTCTATGAACAGCTGAAGGTCACTTTCTAGATAGGGAATGCAGCCAAATTATCTCAATTTTCCCATTTTTAAAAAGTTTTGACTACCAGGAATATAAGATAGGGTTTCATTTGTGATAATTACCAAATTTCAAGTATGTAGTAAATGAAAATTACTTGGTATTGTATAAGGAGGGGGTAATTTATAGTCTTTGTGGGAAGCAATTGGTATTTTAAATATACCAGTCTGCACATCATGTGTCTAAAACTATTTTAAAGAACTCTATGAAGCTCTGTGCCTTTAAATTTATCGTACTATTATAGTCATTTTACTAGCTACCGAACTGTAGCCATCTATCTCTAGCTGTTTCTTTCTGACACCCACGGATGTATCCACCCACACACTCACGCATGCAAACCTACACTCTGACTCACATTCAAAACGATTGTCAAAAAATCCCCACTCCTTGTCTAACTAAAGTGTTCCTTTCAAACACATGCTACTTGTTTGATCTATTTCCATGTATCTGTGAGTCAGTTGAGTCTCGTCTGATCTACCCAGTAGACTAGAGCCTACATGTATGTTTTTTCATATGGATTTGGCAAACCTGATACATATTCTAGCATATGAAAATCATAAAAGCCTGGTGAGCTGTTTTTTACTGACAAAACTTCTGACAACAAATGTGCAGGTTTTTTTCCTCACACCGACCAATTCTCCAGCTCTCCAGACAGCAACTAGGTGTCCCACAATTCAGTTCTGACACCAGCTATCAGCTAGTGCAGGCCCCACAGGTTAAGGGCTCATTCCTACAAGACTGCCCCCACTTCAGACAACCATCTCAAGTCCCAGGCCACTGGTACTCTGATTGACGGGCTATAAATTGGGCGTTCCCATGACTCCCCCCCCTTCAGGTTCCATAATTTGTTAGAACAGCTCACAGAACTCAGAAATAGTTTACTTGCTGTTCCCAGTTTATTACAAAGGACGCAACTCAGGAACAGCCAACTGGAAGAAGTGCATTGGACAAGGTATAAGGTGGGGGGAAGGGGGAGTGGTGGCAAAGGGCTCTTTGGGCATACCACCCTCCCAACACCTTGATGTGTTCACCAATTAGGAAGCTCTCTGAACTTTATCATGTAGAGGTCTTTTAACGGAGGTTTCATACATAGGCATGATTGATTAAATCATTGAATATTTGTGATTAAATCAATCTCCAGCCCCTCTCTTCCCCCTTGGAGGTCAGTGGGGTGGGCTTAGAAGTTCTAACTCTCTAATCATAAGGTTGCTTCCACAACCAGCCATCATCCTGAAGCTATCTAGGGGCCTACCAAGAGTCACCCCATTAGCATATACAACTCAGGTATGACTGAAAGGAGCTGCTATTTGTTTCTTGGATGCAAGACAAAGTTCTAAAAAAAGTGCTGCGGCTTAGTTCAATGAGTTCAGTCATCAATGCTCGGCTTGCTCAATGTCCTTTTTAAAATATGCCAGCAACAACAACAGAAAATAATAAAATAAAATAAAATATACCAACAAACTTAGGAACCCTAGTAGGGGTCATAGGAAAAGGGAAGGCAGTTTGGTTTAGCAGGAGGGCTGGCCTCTTGGCCTGATTACCTCCTGATCCCCTGGTTCCTTTCCAAATCAGGACCAAATAGAAAAACACCAATCTTCCACCATTACCATCACCTTGCTTTCAGAGACAGCTTCTAAGAGGAGCTGACTTCTCATGGGCCCCAAATCATCTGAGTCATGGGCTCCAGGGCCTGAAAAGTCTAACAGGAACCTGATGTGTATCAAAAATATCTATCAGAATGAAAACAACTGTTTTTTTTTTTTTTGTTTTGTTTTTTTTTAGGTTGAGGGATAAAGAAAGGCATTTAAAACAATAGTGAACATCATGGTGCAGAATTTAAATATATGCTTACACCATTTGAGGTAAACGTTTGCTCAGCAAGAAACAAATTTCCATTTTTAACCACTCTTTTCTTGTGACCTCTGTGTAGATGGCAATTGAGAGACCTATCTGTAGGAAAGTTAGCATTTTCACAATTAGCACATGAATTTTCAATGTATTCAAAATACAGATTGGTCTGAGGTTATCAAAATAGAGTCATATTTCAAAATAAGAAGTACTGTGAGTCAGGACAGTCATACCAATTTATAGCAACCCTGTTTCTGAAAGGCTTAAGCCCTGGGCCAGCCTCCATGGTAGCAAAGCAATGTTTTATCAAAATGGTGTAATTAGGAATGTGTGGCAATATTTTAACCCCTACTCCCAAGAGTTCCACAATGCTTTTTTAACATGTTTATAAATATTTGCTTTTGTGCCATTTTAGGGGGTGCTTTCCATACAGACATTTGGCTTCCCGTGAGTCATCCCCAGTCTGGTTCACACCCAAAAGCTGCTTGCTTGCTATCAGTGTTCACTGGGCTCAATAACTTGCCTTATTTTTATAACTGGCTTGAATGAAGATGGAAAAGGTGGTGGAAGGAGAAAGACATATTCAGAGAAATATAAGAACACTCTTGTTTCTTTACAAGAGTTTGACTGCTATGCAAACCTAACTACCATTTAAGCTTAGCTCAATGCCAGGATTGGGATGGATTTGTGTTTGGCCTTTAAAAAAATATGGATAATTTTACCTGATAGTGTTACATTTTTCTAGTCATCATGTGTATTTTCTAGCTAAGGACATCCCAGAATTCAAATTACTAACATGAAATTTTACTTTTACTGTTGTAATTACAGTTATTGGATCCTAAAGCCATCAACTTAAAAAGCAACTGGAAGAATAATCACCTTTCTTCCCATATTAAAATTGAAGAAAATAAGGGTCCTTAGCTGAGATTTTAATTCTTTTCTGAACTGGAATTGCAAACCTTTTCTTTATGTAAATAAGGAAGCAACAGTTATTAAGCATATGATCTAGCAATGATTGCCTCTGTATTTCCATTCCCAAAGGACAAAATCTGGGAGTTGAAGTGGGGCAGTATGTATCTTGAAGGGAAGATATCGACATGGAAAGAAAAGAAACTAAAATTGCTGTGCACAATAATATGAATTATAGATTTTCTTTTAAAGAGAAATGAGTACCTTGCAAATTAAGTAGAATATACTATTTATTCTTTTCTATTGGATTAGGAAGGATTGCAAACTCAGGCTCCCTATATCTTGAATTAACACTCTATGTTCCCAGTCATATTTTGTTTGCATATTACATGTTAAATGCTTAGGAGTGATCTTTGTGCTCTCTTACCTTCCAAAAAACATTCTTCCCATTTTTCTTGAAATGCATGCTTCTCTCTGTCTACACTTCATTCTTCCCAGTTTTTATACAGACTTGGATATAAAAATGTATCACTTTCTTCTTTACTTTAAGAAAATGATCCCATTCATACCTGTGCTCTAGAGGGTAAAAGAAAGATATACCCTAAGAAGATTCAGAGGTTCTCCACCTCACTGTCTAGCGGACTGGGACATGCCAGGCATCCCAGCACTAAGAAGAAGCATAGTGCCCAGTGGGCTTTGGGGGTTCTGGAGTCAGCATATTCAACACTTGGAAACACTGCATTGAACCATTTCCTGAGTGACATGAAAGTCTGCCAGCTTTGAGCTGGTCCAGAGGAAAAGCTCTGAAGAAGTCTCAGGCACTGCTACTTGGGTCACACTGCCTAGCAGACCTCTTAGAGGTCTCTGTGGCAGGAAAGGAAATTTTGTGGCGCTTTCAGCAAGCCCTAGTAAGAGAATCCCCATGTACACTGTAGCGTTCTGGAACAATGTTATGCCATCTGCGGCAGAGACCATTCAAAAAATAGTCCCTGATGTGCTGTTGTGTCCTGGTGGAGACACAGCACCTGACCTTGGACCAGCAACCATGCAGCCAGAACCGTTCATCATAAGGTGTGTTCTCTCAGATCTACTAAGTCATAAAGTCATGTGAGCCCCAGCAGAAGTCCAGTAAGACAGAATTGATACACCTAGGACTGGTCCTGAGCAGGACCAAAAGGCAAGTAAGCTGCATAGGTAGATGGCTCAGATTCCTGTGCCACCCACCACTATGGTGGCACTGTGGCATCTTCCTCCGTTTACACATATGGTTGTTTGGTGGGGTGGGGCACAGGGACATTCTCTTATGACCAGCTCTTGGAAAAGAAAAAACCTCTGCTTGGACACAGATGGGTCAGCTTTATATGTGGTAAAGTCAGAAATGGACTGCTACACTCTAACCCCATTCAAACATGGCCCTAGAAGACAGCAGTGAAAAGAAACTTTTCCAATAGGAAGAGAGTTGTGGTAGACCTAGTCCTCTACTTTGTGTGGAAAGAAAAGTAGCCTGAAGTAAAAATGTATGGGATTCCTGTCAGTGATGAATAGTGTGGCTGCTTGCTTCAGAGTTTGGAAGGAGAAAAATTAGAAAATTGAGAAACAGGTCTAGGGAAGAGACATGGATGGACCTGTAGGAATCCATTTCTCCAGTTTCTGGAAGTATTGAAGGACTCCCATCTAGAAATATTTTAAAAAAATCTTCACTTCTCAATTATAAGGAAAGAATCCAGTTTTTAAATGGATTTGAACAGACACTATCAAAGAATGAATGGCAAGCACATGAAAAGATGTTCATCATCATTAGTGGTTAGGGAAATGCAAATTAGAACCAAAATGAAACACTGTTTCACAGTTATGAGGATAGCTGAAATTAAAAGACTGAGTACATTGTACACTTAAAAATAATACAATGTTATATGTCAATTATATCTCGATTTAAAAAATTATTTTAAAAAACTGAGCACATCAAGTGTTTGTGAAGATATAGAGGAATTGGAACTCTCATACATTTCTGTTGAGAATGTAAAATAATTTGGCCATTTCTTTAAAAAGTTAAACCATTTTCTACTATGTATAATCCAGCCATTTCACCTCTATTTATTTACGCAAGAGAAAAGGAAACGTATGTCTACGTAAAGACCGACATATACCGTGATTTCATAGAAGTTTTATTCGTAGCAGCCCCAAACTGGAAATAACGCAAACATCCATCAATGAGTAAATAAATAAACAAATTTTGGTATACCAGTACAATGGAATATTACTCAGCAGTGAAAATAAATGAACTCCAGAGTCACACAACAGCATGTATGAATCTCAAACTAATTATGCTGAGTGGAAGTAGCCAGATTAAAAAAAGAGAACACACTGTATGATTCTATTTATCTAAAATTCTAGAAAATGTAAATTAACCTATAGTGACTGAAAGCAGATTAGTAGTTGCCAGGGTGGTGGGTGACAGGGAAAGAAGAAGGTATTTCAAAGGGGCATAAGGAGTCTTTTGGAAATATGCTCATTAATTTACCAAACTGTACACTTGAAATATGTATTGTTATTGTATGTCATTATACTTCAATTAAGCTGTTAAAAGAAAAAAAGATTAAATCTCATGTCAGTGATGTCCAGTACCTCACCCTTGGTTTGATCAAAGACCATGCTCTGGAATGCTATTCCCACTGTAACTCACAAGGACGTGACTTAAGTCAAGCCAGGGAGCTTAGATTCCCTGGAGTCAGGTCAGTGTTGCAGGTTGTTGAGAGTTTTAAGTCAAGAGATAAACAGATGGTATTCACTCATTCATCTAAAAAAGTTTTGTGTTTGTATGTGTGTCTGTGTGTGTAAAATCTGTGTGGTGCCAGATATTTTGCGAGGATATGGTGACACAGAGATGAATCAGATATAAATCCTGTCCTTAAGGAAGTCAAGATTATGAACCAGGTAATTGGAACTTCTTAAGTCTGAGACCATCCAGAAGTATCTGAGGGTCTGATAGGATGAGTTGTGAGCATGGAAGTGTCAGACCCAGACCAGGCAGAACCAGAGTTGGGCACCGAGGTAGAGCTACATTGATCCAAGAGGATCTCCAAGGATCCAGTTTCTAGCCTTTTTACATCCAATCTTGAGCCACTCAGCAAGGGTTGTGGGCAGGGAGGGGCAGACTCCCTGACAAGGAGTGGGTAAGGTATTTGCCCCCAGCTATGTCTGTACAATGAGCCAAAGAATGGAAGGACACATGGATGGTAATGGTCAAAGTGAAGAGTACTGAAGAAACTGGCTGGTCCAGAGTAGAAAGTCTGTAGTAAAGAAGAGAGGAAAATAATGCTCCAGGAAACAGTTTGAGGATTGGAGGAACTGATTCACATTGGGGTCACAGATGTATGACTAAGCCCTGCTGAGAGCAGAAGAACTGCCCAGCTGAACCCATCCCAAATTGGAAACCCAAAGAATTGTGAGCAAATAATTGACTGCCATTTTAAACCACTAAGTTTTGAGGAAATTTGCTATGCAGCAAATGCCGACTGGTACATTCCACTCTATATCCCTTTGACTTCATTCCAAGGGAGCTCTGTGCTAAGCATACCCTGTCTGTATCTGACTGGCTCTGTAAATTTTCAGGGAGAGGTCAGCGGTATCTAGGGGGGCAGGGGGGAGGGAAGGATGACATGGGATGGGGTCAGTGTGATGTAAGGAGAGGATGACATGGGGGTAGAGCCAGTGTGACATGAGGGCAAGGATCCTCACATGACAAGGGTCAGTGTGACATGGGGGAGGGTTCAGCGTGTTAGGTGAAGGGGGTCTGTACCTCATAGAGGAGGAAGTTTATTTTTACGTTGAGAGCTGGTAAATGTCACACAGAGAGGTAGAGATCAGCCACACTGAGTGAGGACAGGTAAGTAAACCTAAGGGAACCAGGGGGCTGCAGTATTACTAGGGACAGTGGATTAGGGCAGATAGGATTGTTCAGTTGAGATTCCTCTTTGCTAATAAAGGAGAACAAAGTTCTTGGTTTACAGTACATCCCCCTGGGGGTCAGGCATCCCATCTGGGATACATTTCCCAGACTGCAATGGGAGGGCAGACACTCTAGAGAGATAGGGACTGTCTTTCCTCCCTTTGACGTCATCTTCCCTTAGTTCAGAGCCACTTGCTCCCTTGAACCTCCCCACCCCTCTTTGTAATATCTGCCACTGCAAAGCTTCCAGAGCATCAGGCTGGTTGGTAGTTCTTTCCCTTCCCAGGTCTTCTCGTTGGAAGAGGGTGTGGATAAAGCAGACATGAACCGTCTCTTTCTAGTCTTCACTATTCTGACAGTGGCTGGTGAGTGCAGGTTCCTGTTTTGGCTTAAAATTTTGAAAAGGTCATATTGGAAGAAAGTGTAGAAAATGGGTCTAGATAACAGGGGTGAAGAGATCATCAGAAAGATGAGAATTGAAGACCCCAGGGATTGGTAGTTTCCTAGAACATTCAGAGATAGAGTTCACTGATCATCCCCCCCGGCTTCATGAACACAAGATTCAGACTGAGATGAGACTTTACACAATAGATAGTGGATATTGGCTACAAATGTCATTTTGCTGTATAGCTAGGAAGGAAGCTTGAAGAAAAGAAGGAAGGATCAAAAGGAACAAAGGGAGAGGAGGAGTGAGTAAGAGGGAGGACACAAATACAGAGGGAAGTCCAAGGGGAAATTAACAAAAGGATTCTGAAATAGTTTAATAGTAGCTTAAATACCAAAAACACATGGACCATTTCAGAGCACTTCCACATAAAACATCTCAGTCGTCCATGCTCTGGAAGATCTGTCCCTGCCCCTAACGATTCTGCCTTCCTTCCCCATCTGACAGCAGTAACAGCAACACCAGAACAAGCAAAATCAGTTGGGCAAGTCAATCAGGCAAACAGCAAAATTGCATCAACCTTTTTGGTTTTCCTGAACTCAGAAAACGACGCTTGTTTGGGGACTCTGATCCACAAACAATGGGTTCTCACCGCAGCGCATTGCTTCTTACCGTGAGTGACGGGGATCCTGCAGGGAGAGGTGTTCCCCCTTAGTCACTAGGATTGCTCAGCCCTGAAGAGACTTGCACAGGGAACTAAGAAGTGGTTGGAAGGATGCAGGAAATAGATCTAGGTGGTTATGAGTTAGATTCCTGGGTAGGATGATGTAGACAGAGGGGATTGGGGAAGCCGAGGACCAGGGAATGAGCCAATAAGGAAGAAAAGACTATATACAGTGTGGTGCAGATCAAAGAATTATGAACAGCAATGGAAATTGCTCATTTGCCAGGCAAGGAGATGGAGGTCTTGGCAAGTTTAGGAGGGAACTTGTGTAAAAGTCACAAAGGAAGTCAGGGGGAGAAAGGATGCAAGATGAACAACAGAATGATATCTATTTCCTCTACTAATCCTTTACGGCCTGTTCCAGATTTCTTGAGATAGAGGTTGCTACTTTAAAAAGGAGTTTTCAAAACAAGATGAAGCTGAGATCCATGCTGACTATCCAGCATCCAAGTTTCACCTGGGATTCTGCTGCGCATGACCTCATGCTTATCAAGCTAACAGATCCTCTGAAACTCAGTGATCAGGTGAAGCTGGCAGGTCTGCCCAGTACCACAGCTGACAGAAGACTGGACAACTGCACTGTCTTTGGCTGGGGCTGGTCATGGAAGAATTCCTGTGAGTGACCCTCAAGACAGACCCTTAATGCTCCTTGAGTGTCCACTCAATGAGGATTATCATATAATTCTTGCTATAGATCAAGAGAGCTGCTGGGGTCCTGAGAACTTATATATCTTAACTTCTAATTTTATTCATATGGAAATTGAGTTCCAAATTGGTGATAAGATATACCTAGGGGTAACACAGCTATTTATGGCTGGAGGTCTCTGGAATCCAGTATTCTTGACTCATTTACCACTCAGGTGCGGGTGAAGGGGTATATGGGTGAGGAAGGGGTTGGAGGGTCATCCTGCTGGTGATGCTGAATGTGGCTCATTTGTTAGAAACTTACAGACATGCGTTTACAAGTAAAAGCACACACACCCAAGCCCAAGGCATGCAGTTTGCAACACTGGAACCAGATGTTGGTTTTCTCATTTCATGTGTTTTCTTCTTCTCTGGTTCCTTTTCATTTTTTTCTTCTTTCATGGAATGATAGGTCAATTACAGGTTAAGAGGGAGGGAAGGAGAGAAGAAAGGGAGATGGATATGTGGAGGATCAAAGAAAAACAAAGTCTCTCTTTCTCTCCCTCTCTTTCTGAGCATGCGCTCAGATGTAAAACCTGATGTCGAGGTAAACCGGACTGTCTTTTGCTTCCCTAATGAATATTGCCAAGATACCCCTATAGGAAAAAGGCCTGTGATAATCACAGAGAACATGTTCTGTGCAGGATCATCTCTGGAGAGCTCACACTCATGTAAGGTAACTCTTTTCCCTTGGCCCCTCCTAAGTTTGCTGTGGGACACTGTTTTGGGGTCCACATATTTCCCTCAACTCAATCCAATTTCCTGTCTGCATCCAAGAAGAGATCAGGGTAAATGTGTCCAGGAAGGAATAAGTGTCCTCCTTCCAATCATGAATGAACTTAGGTGTCAAGGGGGAAAACATCTGAGTATTCTCATTTCTCTATGGCTTCCTCTGATGTAGCCTAGGGTGAGTGATGGAATGGGCCCAAGATGGGCCACCAGACATTTCTCCCAACTCTTATTGCCTAAATCTTTCTGTTCTGGGCTCCTCAGATAGGGACTTGGTACTAGGTCATCTTTGTTCTGGCTGCTCTGCCTGACCCTCTTTCTTCTTTCTAACAGGAAGTAGCTGCTGCCCCAATGCTGTGCCAAAATCAGCTCCAAGGGATTTTATCCTGGTCAGAAGGGTGTATTCTGAGAGGTGATGTTGGCTACTACACCAAGGTTTCACACTATATAGACTGGATCCTCGAAGTCATCGACGCCTACTAAGCTCTCTCTATTCCCTATCCCAGAAACCTCAGAACTGGGTCTATCATCCTTGACCCTTTTTTCCCTCTAGCCTCAGAACAAGATTGGAATAGAATCTGTGGCTATAAGAAAATTTCTGTTCCTTCTGTTCCTGCTTAGCTCTTGACTGTTCTTCTCCTTTCTCAGTCCCAGTCTGAATGATCATCAAAGGATTTGAGCTGGATAATGTTCTCATAAATGGGATTTCTCACCACTCCCTTCCTCTCTTCCTGCTTTCTACTTACCTGCTGTGTTTCCTCAGACTTTTCTGGAGCTGTTCTCCCCACCACAACCCTCCAGAGGACATATGGGCCTTAAGAATGTCACAGTGAGACTGTGAGCACCTCTATGGTGACTCCTTTGTCTGACATCACTTAGTGCTGAATCAGGCTTCAGCCTATGGTCTGTCACTCTATCATATCTAATAAGGTGGAAGTAAATTCTGGGATGTTAAATAGGCTACTGGTAATATTATTGTTAGAAATGGAGACTAGAATTTTATGGCAACAAGAATTACAAAGATTTCAAAAGGGTTAGGAGATGAAGCATAAGGGGGGAGGGAGGCGTTAAATGGGTCAGACCACCAATGGGGAAAGAGGAATAATCTCCTGAGAGATCCTTCCTAATGCTAAGCACAGAAGAATCTAAGATGGCTAGAAAGAGAATACAGGGAAATACTGAAAGCTTGGTGGCTATAATTGTGTTCATGTGTGCATGCATGTGAGTGTGTGTATGTACATATGCGTGTGTAGATTGGAGGGGGTGTGCACCGAATGATCTCACTGAACCCAGATCTTTCCTATACCAATTGCCAGTTCAACTCATTTTCTTTAAACTTTTCTTTCACCTGCTCTTATCCTACCTTTATAAATTATTAAATTTTTTAAAAACTAAAATATATTCTATAGTGTCATTATAACAGTTTGTTTTGGAAATGTTTAAGACAAGAAGTTGCAAAAAATATTACAAAAGAGTTTCTGTGTACCTAATATTGCCCCAGTGATAGTACCTCCTATAACCATAGTAGTAACATGTCAAAACCAGGAAATTCACAGTGGTATTGTACAATGCTATTCACTCAGAAACAGACCTTATTCGGATTTTACCAGTCTTTCCTTACATACACTCTTTTTAGGGGGTAAAATTTGAAATCTTAACACAATTGTGGATTCCTATAACCATCGCCACAATCAGAATCCAGAAAGAAACTTCCTTGTGTTACACTTAAATAATCACACCCTCTTCCAGTCCTAACGCTTCGCAACCACTGATCTATTCTCCAACTACTGTAATTTTGTCACTTCAAGAGTGTTATACAATATGCAATCCATATGACTCCACTGCTTTTTTTTCATTCATGATATTCCAGGTTTCCTTTCATTATCACTTCCTTTCTGTCTGAAGAATTTCATTTAGCCGTTCTTGCAGAGCAGCTCTGCTGGTGACAAATTCTCTTAGTGTTTCTTCACCTTCCTTCCTGAAGGATATATTTTACTGGATAAAGAATTCTGGGTTGACAATGCTTTTCTTTCAGGACTTGAAAAATCTGTGCCTCTTCCTCCTGTCCTTCAAGTTTCTGAAGAGAAATCTGCTGTCCTTTGAATGATTGTTCCTCAGCTGCTAGTGCATTGTTTCTCTCTGGCTGTGGCTGCTTACAAAAGTTTTCCTTTGTCCTTCATTTTCAGAAGTTTGACTATGATGTATCTGGGTGTGAATCCCTTAAAATTTATTCTGTTTGGGGTACACTCAGTTTCTCAAATCTGGAGGTTTCTACTTTTCACCAAATTTGAGCCATTGTTTTCTTCAAATGCTTTTCTGCTCAGTGTTCTTTTTCTTCTTCTGAAACTGATAACAGGAATATTAGATTATCGGTTACTATCTCAGAGGTCCCAGGGGATCTATTCATTTTTTTTTTTGAGAACTTTTATTGAGATACAGTTAACAGACAATAAACAGCATATATTTAGAGTGTACACTTTCGTATCCCAATCTCCCAATTCATTCCGCCTGCAACCCTCTCCGCTTTCCCCACTTGGTGTCCATATGTTTGTTCTCTACATCTGTGTCTCTATTTCTGCCTTGCATTTCCTCTTTCATGGTTGTTAGCATTTGCCTTATGTATTGAGGTGCTCCTATATTGGGTACATATATATTTATAATTGTTATCTCCTCTTCTTGGATGGATCCCTTGATCTTTATGTAATATCCTTTCTTGTCTCTTGTAACATTTTTTATTTTAAAGTCTACTTTATCTGATATGAGTATTGCTACTCCAGCTTTCTTTTGATTTTCATTTGCATGGAATATCTTTTTCCATCCCTGCACTTTCAGTCTGTATATGTCCCTAGGTCTGGAGTGGGTCTCTTGTAGACAACATATATATGGGTCTTGCTTTTGTATCCATTCAGCCAGTCTGTGTCTTCTGTTTGGTGCATTTAGTCCATTTACATTCAAGGTAATTATTAATATGTATGTTCCTAGTACCATTTTCTTAATTGTTTTGTTTTTGTTTTTGTAGGTCCTTTTCTTCTCTTCTGTTTCCCTCTTAGAGAAGTTCCTTTAGCATTTGTTGTAAGGCTGGTTTGGTGGTGCTGAAATCTCTTAGCTCTTGCTTGTCTGTAAAGCTTTTGATTTCTCCATCGAATCTGAATGAGAGCCTTGCTGGGTAGACTATTCTTGGTTGTAGGTTCTTCCCTTTCATCACTTGAAATATATCATGCCACTCTCTTCTGGCTTGCAGAGTTTCTGCTGAGAAATCAGCTGTTAACCTTTGGGGGTTCCTTGTATGTTATTTGTTGTTTTTCCCTTGTTGCTTTTAATAAGTTTTCTCTGTCTTTAATTTTTATCAATTTGACTACTATATGTCTTGGTGTATTTCCCCTTGGGTTTTTCCTGCCTGGGACTCTCTGTGCTTCTTGCACTTGGGTAGCTATTTACTTTCCCATGTTAGGGAAGTTTTCAACTATAATCTCTTCCAAGATTGTCTCAGGTCCTTTCTCTCTCTCTTCTCCTCCTGGGACCCCTAGAATGCGAATGTTGGTGTGTTTAACATTGTCCCAGAGGTCTCTTAGGTTGCCTTCAGTTCTTTTCATTCTTTTTTCTTTATTCTTTTCTACATCCTTGATTATCACCATTCTGTCTTCCAGGTCACTTATTCACCCTCCTGCCTCAGTCAATCTGCTATTGGTTCCTTCTAGTGTATTTTCCATTTCAGTTATTGTGGTGCATATCTCTGTTTGTTTGCTCTTTAATTCTTCTAGGTCTTTGGTAAACTTTTCAATCTTTGCATCCAGTCTTTTTTCAAAGTCCTGGATCATCTTCACTATCATTATTCTGAATTCTTTTTCTGGAAGGGTGCCTATCTCCTCTTCATTTAGTTTTTTTTCTGGGGTTTTATCCTGTCCCTTCATCTGGTACAAAGTCCTCTGATTTTTCATTTTCTCTATCTCTCTGTGGCTGTGGTTTTCAGTTCCACAAGACAAAATACTGCTGATACTGCTTGATCCTGCTGTCTGCCTTCTTGTGGAGGAAGCTATCTAGGAGGCTTGTGGGTGCTTCCTGATGGGAGGGACTGATGGTGGGTAGGGTTGGGTGGGCAGAGCTCAGTAAGCTATTCATATTTAAAAATCACTTTTCTTTCTGTTGTTCGTATTGATAATTTCTATTGCTCTGTCTTTAAGTTCACTGACTTCTGGCATCCCATTTCGCTATTGAGACATTGTTTTAATTATGTTTTTTATTTTTTATACTTTATGATGCTTTCACATCTTGTGGACCTTGCCGACCAGAGAGAGACTGGTCCTCCTAGAGCTAACTAATTCCTTGGGGTAGCAAATGACTGCCCTACCACGTGCTTTTTATATGCAGACCAACCAATCTAGAGTCCATACCCCCAGCAACCTCTTTTACCTAACATTCACACATCAAGCCAATATTTCCCCTGCCCTAACTCACCCACCCACCCCTGGGGCCAAACACTGGACAAGTAGAGACCACTGCTGTAACCCAGAGTCCTCTGGGTCCAATCCCAAGATTGCTCCAACTTGCCTACCCATTCCTTCTTTTGGAAACTAAAGTGGCTTGTGCCCATGCTTTCCCCTCACTCCTCCTGCCTCCTGCCTAACCCTGGTGGTACTTCATCTAGCCCTGCATGGTACAGTGTGCCCCTCAAATAAATTCCTCCTTCAATAGCATTGACTTCACAGTGTCCTCACTCAGTTTCCTGTATAAACTAAATTCTGGGTACTATCAAAACACCCACCAATGAGGTTTTGTTTTAGTTTTTATATTTTTAAATTCTAAAATTCCCATTTGGTTCTTCTTTATAGCTTCTATAAATATTTTCTAAGATCTTCTGTTTTTTATTTTTCATTTGATTCAAGAATATTTGTAATTGTTTATTACAACATTTTTGTAATAGTGACTTTAAAATCTCTGTGATAATTCCAACATCTGTGTCATCTTGGTGTTGGTAACTCTTGATTGTCTTTTCTTATTTGAGTTGAAATTTTCCTGATATGGTGAATAATTTTGGACTTTATCCTGAACATTTTATATTATAAGACTCTGGTTCTTATTTACATTTCCTAGTTTAGTATGTAGTTAAGCTGTTTATATTCAGAATGCATATCCTAGCCTACTTTTGTGGGCTGTGGTTCAAATGTGGTTTATTAAGACTTTGCAGAGCTATTCCACATTCTAATCCTCAGAACCTATGAATATGTTACCTTGTGTGGTAAAAGAGACTTTGCAAATGTGATTAAGTTAAGGATCTTGATTATTCTGGGTTATCCAGGTGGACCCAATGTCATCACAAGCATCTTTATAAGAGGAAGACAAAAGGGTAAGAAAAAGGAGGGGGATGTGATCACAGCGGTAGGGGTTGGAGTGATGTGCTTTATAGATGGAGAAAGGGACAATGAGCCAAAGCATGTAGGAAACCGCTAAAAGCTGGGGTAAAAAACAAGGAAACAGACTCCCAACAGCTTCCATATAAAACACAGCTCTGTCGACACCTTGGTTTTAGCTTTTGTTTTAGATCCATTTGCCTGTCTGATCTCCAAAACTATAAGATAATAAATTTGTGTTGTTTTAACCTACCAGGATTATGGCAATTTGTTATAGCAGCAACAGGAAACTAATACAGCAGTGGAAGTCAGAGTTCTGCCACCCAGCTCCACTACTGCAGCACCATTGCGATGAAGGAGGGCATGGCTTTTTCATAGTGTTTATCTCAAGAACAGGCAAATTACTTAGTGGTTTAAAAGACCACAAATTTATTATCTCATAGTTTCCCTAAGTCAAGAGTCCCATAGCTCAGGATTTCATAAGACTAAAATCAAGATGTGGGCAAGCTATACCTCCACCTGATGGTTCAGTTATGGAAAGACTGCTTCCAACTCCTTCACATTGTTGGCAGAATTAATTTCCTTGCAGTTATAAGACTGAGATCCCCATCTCTTTCTAGCTGTCAGCTGGGGACCGTCCTGAGCTCCTAGACGCCACTCTCAGGTCCTTGCCATGTGGGCCCCTTCATCTTAGCAAAAGAAAACCTCCCTCATGTTGAATTCCTCTCATGTTTTGAATCTCTCTGACTTCCTCTTCTACCACCACCCAGAAAAAATTCTTGAGTTTTGAAAGACTTGTGTGTAAGACCAGGACCACCTGGATAATCACTATATCTAAGATCAACCATGCCATATAGCATAGTCTAATCACAGAGGTAAAGTCCATGAGATTCCCAGGTCAGGGCATCACTGGCAGGAAATCTGGGGGCTTATCTCAGAATTCTGCCTACCACGTATAGCTAAAAGATTTCTGTTTTACTAGGCTGCCCCTTTCCTGTTCTTCAGCTGAATAAAGCAGGATTTTCTTGGGGATTTTTTTTGTCCCTTCCCACTGGTATTTCCAGATTGCAAATTTTTTTAACACAGAGGCCTGGATATATAGAGGGCAAGAAGAAAACTCAGGAAATCTATTCCTCAGGTCTTACTTTTTCTAGCTAATTCGTCTTCTTTTCTCCACTTTTCAGATCTTCTGGTAGGTGATGTGTGTTTTGTTCAGGGTTTGTTTGCTTTTTTGTTGTTGTTGTTGTTGAAGTACAGTTAATTTACAATGGTGTATTAGTTTCAACTGTATAGCAAAGTGATTCAGTTATACAAAGACACACACGTGTGTGTGTAGATATAGATATAGATATAGATATATGTATTCTTTTTCACATTCTTTTCCATTGTAGGTTATTACAAGATATTGAGTATAGTTCCCTGTGCTATACAGTAGGTCCTTGTTGTTTACCTATTTTATATATAGTAGTGTGTATATGTTAATCCCAAACTCTTAATTTATCTCTCCCCGCTGTTCAGGGTTTTTTGTTATTATTATTGTTATTGTTAGCAGGAGGTATGTACTTACTCTGTCTTGTCTAGAACAAAAGCCTGCCTTACACTTTAGTTCCATTAGATATTAGAAAGATGAAAGGCAGTAAGTTAAGAGGAAATATCTCTGAACTAAAGTCGGGAGACTTGGATTCTGTCCCAGATTCTCTTACTGACTGATACGGTGGTTTAATGTTGTGTGTGTATGAGCCCCAGGAGAATGTGAGAAGTGAATATTAAAACTTATATTTACAATTATTTTAGCTCATCCTTTAAATTTTTCTGTTTTGCTTTATGTTTTGTGACATGACATGTCAGTTCATATATATTTTAGTACATAAACAAACAAACAAACAAACAAACATAGGTGGTGCATGCTCAACAATACTGTATAGGATTGGCGACAACACCAGATATCTAAAATTAGACTGCCCCAGATCTTCTGCCCCAGAAATTCTGGGGTAGTCTAATTGCCTTAAATATGTTTTATTTGATTTAGGGCAAATCCCTTCAACATGGAACAGACTGTAAGTATGTTCATCAATTAAGAATCTTTTATATATCTTTAGTCGAAAATATAATTCTTAGCTCAAATTTCTTAGAACTTTCATAGGGAGAAGTGATCAAATCATGGTGAATCATTCCTAGAAAATAACTCTTTAAGAATAAAACCCAAGTTCACGAGAGGGTAATGTAAAAGCATCAAGATGGTGGTCAAGATGGTTCAAGATAGTTCAAGATAGTGATGTAAGAGTATCTTGAACTCACCTCCTCCCCTGAACACACCAACTTTCTCTGGGAAACAAACAAACAAACAAACCCTGAAAACTGGCTGAATGATGCTTATGCATCAGGCAAATGAGAGAAGGCCCACATCTAAGTCGGGGACACAATCTCACTTTAAGCCCCACCTCTGGCATAGCTACCTACAGTCTGGAGGGAACTCAAAACCCAGAGCTTCTCCCTGAGTTTGAACCCTGCATCAGCACCCCAACTTTTAAGACTTGTACCTGAGAGATAGCCCCCAAACATCTAGCTTTGAAAACAAACAGGGCTTGCATCCATGAGACCCAGAGGCTATAGTAATCTGAGGAGTGGCCCTTAAAGGGCTCACCTGCCCCCAGGGCCCAGCACAGCAGTCATCAACTCTGTGTGGGAGAAGTGCATTTGCTTGTCTGAGAGCACTGACCTGAGGGGCAGGCATCTGATTTTACACACATTTGGGGCCTGCTGAGGTGCTCTCCAGGGATGGAAACTGGTCAGCATCATCTTTACACCTACCCTTGGCCTTTCTCCAGTCAGTTGATGCCTTTTTTTTTAAATTTAAGGCCTTTTCTTTTCTTTCCTTTAGCCAGTGGGTGCCATCTTTGCACCCTCCCTTTGCTGTTCTCCATAGTGCCAGTATCTCCCAGAGGACAGTTTTTATACATGTCTGGTGCCCTGGCTTTCCATCTGGTGCCCCAGTTTTTATGTCTGCCACCAGGGGATACCTCTACATAACTTGGCTCTGTTGGCTAGTGGGGCTTACAATGGAAGAAGAGTTCTTAAAGGGCTACCTCCTTCAGGGCACAGCAAGAGGCAATAGACCCAGGAGTTCAGTCTTCCTGTGAAAGAGGCCTATTAGCTTATCATCATAGCTGCAGCCTGAAGGGCAGGCTTCTAGTTAAACACATGTCCAAGGGCCAACTGTAATCCTTTCTAGAGACTTTACAAGACAGGTGCTACCTTCACGCTCTCCCTCTGCCTTCCTCCAGAGTGCCAGTATCTCCAGCAGGGGAGTTTTTACACATATCTGGTGCCCTGCTTTTTACTTCCAATGCCCCAATCTTTTCAGCTGCTACCCAGGGGATGCCCCTTGACTACCTGGCTCTGGTGGCCAGGGGGGCTTGCATTCCTGGGTCCAACAGGTCTGTAACAACTAAAGAGCCAGTTCTTGATAGGCTAACAACCCCCAGGGCACTGCACAGACAGCCAACCAAAATACACCCCCAGTCTCTCTGTATCACATTCCTAAAAGCAAGCTGTTTGCCCTTCATAACTTCTCCAGCTTCCTGTGGGCTGGAACACAATTGTGATGGTGGTTAGCCAGCTTCAACCATGCCTATGAGGAAAACAAAGAAGAGGTGGCAGGATAAAACAGAAGGAAGCTGCATGATTTACACGAGCAGAGCTACCTTCCTACCAAAACTGCCCAGAGGCTCCAGACTTCTCTGTGAGAGAGAAAAGAACATGTATCTTGTTTGAGCCAGTATATGTTGGGGTCTTTTTGTTGCAGCAGCTTATCCTATAACCTAACTAGGGACTTCCCTGGTGGCGCAGTAGTTAGGAATCCACTTGCCAATGCAGGGGACATGGTTTTGATCCCATGCTGTGGAGCAACAAAGACTGTGTGCCACAACTACTGAAGCCCACGCACCTAGAGCCTGTGCTCCACAACAAGAGAAGCCATCCCGATGAGAAGCCTGTGCACCGCAATGAAGAGTAGCCCCCACTTGCCACAACTAGAGAAGCCTGCACACAGCAACAAAGATCCAACGCAACCAAAAATAAATAAGTTTATTTTTAAAAAAACACCTAATATACCTAACATCTGTTTGTTCAATACACATTAAATTTCTTCTATATATTAGGTACTATCCTAGGTTCTAGAGATTTTTTAAAAAAAGAAGAAGAATCAGGCTTACTTCCTAGTCTGAAAAACTCTCAGCTGAAGTAAGGAAAATTTAACTCAAAGGGCATTTATTAACAACCTATACTTTCACATGCATTGGTTTATTAATCCTCACCAAAAAAAAAGAGCTATAAGTGGTATAATTGTCATTGCACCACCAAGGTTCACCCGTTTATTAGGCAGATATGCCACCGATCGTCCGTTTCCTTGGCTATAGAGTGGGTTCACTCTGCATTTTTATCACCACCTTTGATCTAACACTACTTGTTAATTGGACCTGACAAAGCCAGTAAAACTATATCTTCATGGCCACAATTGAGATTTTCCCCTATAATAGATTACCCCTGTAAATGTGTGTTTTGTATTCCAGAATCCCATCTACTCTCCATCTCCCAATTTTCATACTGAGTTTTACTCTTTCCTCACTCTCCCCAACTTTAGTCCATGTACTTGACCAAGACTACACCTTTGTTCTCACTCAGATATAAAACATACTTCTTAGGCCTAAGCCAGTCAGTACATCACATTCACTTAGCCATGGTGATTGGCTCAGGTATGAGCACAAGACTCAAGTCAGTAACTCTGAGTTCCTGGGGAAGCTGACTTGCTCTTGCTTTTTGGTCTTGAACTTGAGAGGATGGTAGGACTGGAGCACGACTGTTTGGAACATGATACTGAGGCCACAGAGAAGGCAGAGTTAAAGGATGGAGAGCAACCAGGCACTTGTGAATTGTTTAGCCTGAATCCAGCTATGCTTGAAGCCTGGAAGCTACTTTTAGGCCTCTCAGTTATAGGAGACGATAACTTCCTTTTAAGCCAGTTTGGGTCAGGTTTTCTGCCACTTGTAACCAAAAGAAGTCCATTCATTCCCTAGAGTCTTAGACTGTACTGAAGGTGAGCTATTCATTAGCAGAGAAAATGTGCACCTTTCTATTCTGTTTTTCATAGTTTTATTGATTTCCAGAATCTTTAAGATCCTTGATAAATAAAAATTTGACGTGTAAAATACAAGATGCTTTGTCAGCAATAGTAATATACAGTCAATGGCCACCACTTTTAGAGAGACTATAACATCCACCTTATTTGGTAATTTTGAATTTGCTGCAGTTCCTGGCTTGTGTATTTTTAGCAATACTATTGTTGATTTTCCATATTTGTATACTTTAAAATCTGATATTTGACCTAATTGTATCCTCCTAAACCTAAATGTAGTGCAGTATCAGAAAAACTTCAGGCTTCAGGGCAAAACCCCTAATGCATTAAATTTAGGGTCTTCCTGCACCATCATAAAAAGATAAAACTATTATTTTCTTTAGAGCTAATTTAATAGTACTGTTTTAAACCGTTTTCTCAGGAAATAATCAATTTATTATATTTGTTCAGATATATTATAAAAATTTATTGGATTAAACTGAATCACAGTCTAATCTCATGAATTTGGTCTGGAGGAGCTAGCTATGTTTTCATTGATTCTACTGAAAATTAATTTTTCTGAAATAAAGTTTATTTCACCAAAAGCTTTATTCCACAGGCTTTGTGCAGTACACAACACATCGTGCATCTGTGCTCATGACTTTCATTTCTCCTTCGCGCTATCTCCCATAAATGAAGAAGGTGGAACAAGAGTGTCAGAACTGTGTATAAGGGGCGGGTGATGGCTGAAAGTGTAGGTGTGAACATGGGGGCGTGTGTTTTAGACTGCATCTGTTGGCGTGTGGGAGCAAAGGTCAAACAGCAAGGATATGTGTTAGAATTCAGTGGTTGCTCAAAACTGTGCATAATATAATGGCTTTATTTTTTATACCAGTCTTAAATTAAAACTCTGCTTTTCTGTTTTGGAGTGTGTGTGTGTGTGTGTGCACTGTTACAGATGTCAAATTAACATAAAGCAGATCTCTAATAGAATCCATGAAATTTTAGGAAAGCGCTACATAGATCTTGATGTAAAGTGTCATCTGTCACCCTTAAAATATAACTGACATTTTACAACTCTATATTCCCATTCTCTAATATGTTTATTTTCAAATTATTTATATCTTCTTTCCACATACTGAAACTAGAAAATATCCTTAACGCTATCACACACTCACCCCAAATACCCTACTCTTTTAGCAGTTTTTTTAACCTAAATTCTGATGCTATAATTTTTGGAAAACTGATTTTTATAAACATAATGGGAGTATATTTTTCACTGCGATTTTTTTCACAAAAATGCAGTACATCAAGGGTACCTGTGCAAGAATCAGTATTTTTGGATTCTACTTCTAGTCCTGACACTAACTTGGCACATTATCCTGAGTAAATCTTGTGATTCAAGACTCACACTTCTCATCTAAACTGAGGTGGTTTAATTACATAATCTCCAAGATCTTTTCAAGGTCCATGACTTCCTAAAAGAGATGTAATTTATAAATCACAAATTTTACCTTGGTAATTAATAGGAAAGAATATGAGGTACTTTAGAAGCCTTGCCCAATTATTTAATCTTAATTCTGGATAACAGATTTTTTACATTCAGTTAGGTATAAAAATGAAGTTATCCATGAATCTTGCCCTTCTTGTCTTAATTTGAGATAGCCCTAGAGTAAAAAGGATATTAAATAATTACAATGCAATAAGCTTTGTGAAGGAAAGGACTTTGTTTTGGTCACTGCTAAATCCCCAGTTCCCAGAACAATGCCTGATATATGGAAGGACTTAAAACTTGCTAAATGAATAAACAAGAAAGTGCCAAGATGGAGAGACTTATCAAACCCAATGGGAAAACAAAGTGAAGGCTTTGCAGGAAGGATGATAATTGAGCTAAGCCTATAGGGGTGAACTAAAGCTTGCCAAGCAGAGAAGTAGGGAAAACGTTCTAGGCAGAGCCAAGTGTGTTGTGGCAGAAACTGTGAGTTGTCTTCAATATTCATCCTTCTTACTTTCCCAGAAACAGAATTCCTATGCCCATGACCACTGGAGTGAAGACTATATTTTCCACCCCACTGACTAGGTTTTAGCCCATGGGGTTCGGTATCCCTTTGAAGTAGTGTCTTTAAATGGAGGAGGATGAGCTTTTCTTCATTTCCCTCCTCCTTCTCACTGGCTGGACTGCAGATATGGTGGATTAATGGTGACTTAGAATGTGTCAATTAAACCAGTCTGAACTACGTTCCACAGAATTCCCTTTCCTGTATGTTTCCATTTAGGGCAGGCCACAGGGAGATTTTTGTGGGAGATCTAGAGAGCTTCAACCATTCTGTAGCTGTCACACCTTGTTGCTGATCTGCTAACTCACCTCATTGGTATGAGGCGGCAGCTGGCTGTGAGGCAGCACCGGCTCCATCTTCCCCTGGATTCTCCTTCAGTGGCTGACTCCTGGGCCAGGTGTGTTTATCTCCGTGACAAAGAGCCTTGGCTTCTGCAGGATGTTCACGCCACAGAGGTTAGAGGCAATAAGAGTCGGCAGGGGTTTCAGTCTGTCCTCATGGGGCTCAGACCTCATGCGTTTAGATTTTGGCTTATTCTTTTTTTTTTCCCTTCACTTTGTACTATTTATTTATTTACTTGTTTGTTTATTTATTGGCTGCATCTGGGCTTCGTTGCTGTGCACAGGCTTTCTCTAGTTGTGGTGAGCAAGGGCTACACTTTGTTGCAGTGCGTGGACTTCTCATTGCAGTGGCTTCTCTTGTTGCAGAGCACAGGCTCTAGGTGAGCAGGCTTCAGTAGTTGCAGCACACAGGTTCAGTAGTTGTGGCACGTGGGCTTAGTTGCTCTGCAGCATGTGGGATCTTCCTGGACCAGGGATAGAACCTATGTCCCCTGCATTGGCAGGCAGATTCTTAACCACTGCACCACCAGGGAAGTCCTTTTGGCTTGTTCTTGATCTCCATCATCCCTTCCAGACTCTGCCTGACTAGTGGACTTCAAGCAGCAGGTTCAGATGTGAAGACAACAGGCTTAAGAGACTTCTTAACCAGCTCTCACAATTCAGGAAGATCACATCCCTGTGTATATACACATGCATACGTATATCCATCCTACTGATTCTTCTTCTCTGATTGAATCCTGTGCTGAGAGTAGTGTGCTGCCATAAGAAATGCCTAAAAGTGCGGGAATAGCTTTAGAACCAAGCAGTGGGTGGAGGCTAGAAGGGTTTTGAGAAGCATATTAAAGAAAACCTAAATTGCTTTGAATAGACTGTTAGTAGAAATCTGAACTTTAAGAATACTGGTGGTGAAGCCTCAAAGGGAAGTGAGGAACACTGGAGGAAAGGAGATCCTTGTTATGTTGTGGCAGAAATCTTAGCAACACTGTCGTCTTCAGTTATGCAGAAAGCAAAGAATATGCCTAATGAACTTGATGATCCAGCTAAGAAGCTTTCCAAGCGAAGTGTTGAAGATACAGCCTACTTATAGTAAGATGTGAAAGGAAAGAAATAAGTTGAGAGAAGGACTGTTAAACTGATGATTTAAAAAATTCTCAGCCTCTTCAGACAGCAGAAGTTGGTAAAATCAAGAAATGGTTTTTGAGTAAAGTTCAGATCCAAGGCACTGCCAGGAGAAAGTGTCTAAAGATAAAGCCTTTACATACAAGCCGTACAAGTATGACTGTAAAACCTTTTGTTGAGATTTTCAGAGATCAAAAGAGGATCCTCAGAGTACTATTCAATCACAAAATGGGCTTTAAAAAGATGAAGAGTGTGCCTCACAGATCCTCTTAATCAAACACTACGGCCTCCAAGAAGTTTAAGAATTTGTCCCCAGCAGTCTCTTCAGGACAAAAGGTAGAGAAGGGATTTTGTATATGTGGCTTTTGTCTAATCGATGAACTGCAGTGAGATTCAGTTTTTGAGAGGATTCGATCTACTGAAACGCTGCCAGCTTGGACTGAAAGGGACAAAAACAGTACAAAATGATGTTATTTTGATAGTACAGTATTGGGTGGCATGTTGCCCCAAATATCCAGAACTAATATTTAAAAAAATAACTCACTATAAAGATCAAAACCTAACAAACCCAAGCCCACTTTATTAATTTTAACTTAATTTTTAAAAGGAGGGTTGACAGGAGTTGTTGTAACAATTAAGTAAAAACAGTTGTCCAACATAAAACATTTTCTATGCAAATAATAGTCATTCAAGTCCCAAACTACTCTACCTGCCGCCTCCTGAATTTACTAAAATGGTTCTGGGAAACCTTGAATTGGGAGTCAGGAAACTTGCATTCCAGACCTAGAGACATCATCAGTACTGTGACTTTGGACACATCTCTGTACCTTTCTCATCAAATGATAATCAGTCCCAATCCAGGGACCACCATCTACCTTTGCAATACAGCCTGAAATATAATTTCAAGATGAAAAATTATAAAGCTACCTATAGTGAGCTGCTTCATAAATATGCCCATATATTAACATTTTAGTGGCTAAGAAGCAGTGTTAATCTCTCATTGATGTTTTTCAATTCAATGAATTGGTAATGTAAGTTCTAAGACTTTTCACTTCTCCATGAAACTTGAAAAAACTATTTTGAACTTGGAAGAGGGAAAACTGAAACCTATAAACACTTTTATACACCTTGATTCCAAGTAAAGTTTGCTTACTTTTGGATTGGATGCTCTCTCTCAGTGATGCCTTTGAATTCTAATGTTACATGGCTCTATCCCAATTTTGGCCCAAGACTGGATCATCTTTCCTCACAGTCTCAGGCTTCAGGAACTATTCTTGTCTCACCTAAACAGTCACCTTACGCTTAAACAACTGTCTGCACCTCCCACATTTACCCTGACATGAGCATGTTCCTGGGCAGTCTGGCTTATGGCTAAGTCAGGTTATCACGGTTGAAATAACCTGTCAAATGCAATGAATCTAAGCTATGGAGTTCAAGGATTGATAGGGCCACTGGTAGTGAGGCAACCCCTCTTCCTGCTTCTTATCTTTCATCACCCAGTACACAGAAGCACACATACTGCATAAAATGCAAAAAACACCCTGAACTCATAAGTCCACAATGCAGATTACCATTGGCCCTTGGGAATTTTTACCCTTTTCAAGAAGTCTTTGGTCATATAGGTATACGATAGAAACCATTGGCTTTCTGAAGTGGTGTCGGATAAATTAAGACAGATATAAATACAGAGGGGGTATATATACATTTAACTTATGCAACTTTAAGTACACATGAGAGAGAAAAAGAAAGAAAGAACAATTTACAGAGTGAGAATGGTTTTGCTCTCCATTCTACTCCATATGCTTAGGCACTGGAGTGATCATCTTAGGAGAAATGTTTTTCATGCCATCCTTGAGACCCTCATCTTTATGCTCTTGAGATGGTTACCAGAGCTCTAGTTATCAGATCTTCATACTTTCAACCAGGAACGGAGGGAAAGGCAAGGAGAAAAAGTACACCTACCAACTGATTTTGCCCTTTCCCCCCCAAAAGATGCTCTGTTAGATGTTCCTCGCAATTACTCTGCTGACTTCTTATTGCCTAGAACTGGATCCCATCACTCTGCTTATATGGGAGATCAAGGGGGATTTTGCTTTGTCTTGTTTTTTCAAACTGGGATCGTTGCTACCACCAATAAAATCAGGGCTCCTGGAGCAAAAAAAGAGAGTATCACAGGCGATAATGAGGAAAAAGCAGTCTCTGCTGCGCACCACTTTTGTTTATTCTCACAGCTAGCTAAAACCTAGTCATCCCTGTATTCACTTTTGACCCATGAGCAATAAGGAGAAAAAGAACTACTCTTTCTCACTTTCGTAATATACAAAAATGAATAGAATATAATGATAGAAGCAGCTAAATTAATCATAGTCCATTCGTATCATGGAATATTATGTAGCCATAGAAATTTGGAGAAAAACCTTTATTAACATATAAAATACTCATATTAAGCTGAAATAAATCAGCTTCCAAACAAAATGTGTAGTATAATTCTATTTTGAAAAAAAAAGTTACAAATGTACATTATATGTGTCACAAAGGTGTTTTACACGCACACACACACATAGAAAAAAATGACTGGAAATACACATCAAAATCTTGACAGTGATCGTCTTTAGAATGTGGGATAATAGGGAATTTTCATTTTATTTTTTAGGGTCTTCTGTATTTTCCAGGGTTTTAATAATAAACGTATTACTTTTGTTTTGAGTAAGCAAATGCCTTAAACTGTATTTTAAAATTATTATCCCCTTTTCAATTAGAGACTATTCTGGGATAAAATCCAGCTATCTTTTTTCCAGTAAACTAATACGAAGTTTCTGTGAATTGTTTAAGATCACATTCATTTGGTTATTTGTCACAAAATCTATCGCAAGGCTTTTTTCTTTATGAATTATCAAGCACAATCCTAAGTCTTTGAAGGAAATAGAAGAATCATGAGATTCAGTAAGAGTTACTTCTGATTTCCTTCTTTCAAAAATTGGCATTGGCATTCTTCAGATTATCTCATTATTTGTGCAATTAGTGAGCTCCTGGTATACTGTGAAAAGCTGTCAAATGCTTTATGAATTTCATTCCGCGTATTGAAGATAGCTGATGATATTAGTTATCTATTGCTGAGGAACAAATTAACTCAAAACTTAGCAACTTAAAGCAGCAAATTTTGTCTCACTATTTCTCTGGTTAGGAATCTGGGTACAGCTTAGCTGATGTCCTCTAGCTCAGGGTTCCCCGTAATTAAGGTGTTGAGCAGGGATGCAATGTAATGAACTATAGTCATTTAGAGGTTCAGCTGGGGAAGATATGCTTCCAAACGCACACAACTGTTGGAAGAATTCAGTTCCTCCAGGCTGTTGGACTAAGGACCTTAGTTCTTCTTTGGCTGTTGGCTGGAGACCACCCTCGGTTTCTTGCCGTGAGGGCCTCCTTACAAGGCAGTTCATAACATGGCAACTGGCTTCAAATAGAGTGAGCAAGTGAGAGACCAAGAGAAGGTAAGAAAGATGCAAGTCTTTTATTGCCTAATCTTGGTGGTGTCATCTTATGTTGCCATATTCTATTTATTAGAAGCAAATCACTATGTCCAACCCACAGTCATAGGCATGAATACCAAGAGGAAAGATCCTTGGAGCTATCTCAGAGCTGCCGACCACACTAACAAAGCATAGTTTCCCAGCAGTCTTATTTCAAAGTTGTATGCAAAGTTCTGCTACAAAGATACAGAAACCTGTTCAGCGTCTTTGTCAACATATGCCTCTGTGTATTGGGGATAGGTGTAGGCTTTTACAAATCAGTGAAAAGAGTTCCAAGCAGAACTAAACTCAAACTTTTGAAACCCACAGTAAGAAAAACCATGTGTTTCTTCCTGGTCTTCAGGGTATAGCTGCCCAGTTTGTATGCTGCAAGTGGGTGGTGTTGTATTCTAGATACTGATTCCCTAGTGGAATGGGGTGTAACAGTGTGCCCCAAGATTCCTGCAATTGGCAAGCAGAACAATGTCCTTTACTTCCACTCTGTCAAGATGCAAGAATTGCAGTCAAGGAGATGCTTTACTACCTGGCACCTCCTTCAGCTGGCTGCATAGAGCACAGCAACATGGACTCAACATGAATGGTGAAGCTATGGTCCTGCTGAGGGAGTTTGTGCTCTGGGTGCAGAGAGGGTGGGATTGGGGAGCTTCTGACCTGTGTAGCCCCTTACCCAACATTAGCCCTAAATCTCTACTTTCATATTTATTCAATGTTCCCATCCATTTGCAGTCAATATGGGTTTGTTTTTTTTAAGGCTATCTAAGCGAGCTGCACAGTAAGTACACTACAATGCAAGCATGATAGTAGCACACTAAGTGAATTCGAAAATTTTTAATATAATTCAAAACCATTCATATTATCACAAGAAATGTCAACATTATGTTTGTCAGTGAAGGAAAGGAAGAGCTATTAGTCTTTAAATATGTTTTCAACAGCAGTGAATTTTTCAAGTGCTATTTCTAAAAGTTTTTACTTTTTCTCTCACCCCTTTGTGAAGTTTCTCATTAATAGCGACTATCAAGAATCAGAAGAGCTCTTCATTGAAGAGCATAAGCATTGATAAGAATTACATGTAGCCATTTCAAGCATAAATCGCAACATAAAATGAGTCATCTTTGTGGAAGCAAGATCAAATATATCATTAGAATTTCAGAATATTTTATTTGGAAATTTTAGACAAATTCAAGATCTAGTATCTTCCCTAAACTTTGTATTGTGTTTTTTATCATAATTATAGTATAAATAAAATGTGATAGGTGGTTTAACCAAGTCAAGCATAGAGGTCCCCAAATCTTCTCCAGTTCATCCCAATTTTAATGTATGCTGTGACCTTAAAAGAAGTTTGTTTCTCAGCTGTTTACTTAGCCTTTTATAATCTGCTCTGTGCTGCTTAGATCCTGAGGTCTGCAAATTACATTTCTCAGGCTCTTTGCCAGTGGCTTCCTGTTACTATCTGCCAGTGACAGGCATTGGGAAAGATTAGAAGGTTGGAGGAAGGGAGAAATGTTCTACTTCTAAGTTCAACAGCAGCAGCTCCTGTGGCAGCAGAAGGGCAGTTCAGCTACAGACTCCAGGAGCCAGGCAGCAGCAGAATCTCTTTGCTGATTACAACCCTAGCCATGGAGGGACAATTGTGACAATTCCAGTCCCAGAAGTGGCAGCACACAGAGTTGCCCAGTGGCTGGAAAAGGCCCATGGGGGCCAAACAAGAAGAATCAGGAGCTTTCAGATCTCTGTGTATCACCCTTTCCTCTTTTTGCTCCTTCAGCCCTTCTGATACTTTGTATTAAATTCCTCATGTTTGAAATACCTACCATGGTTTGTGTTTTCCTGACTGAATTCAGAATAGTATATTGAGTTTTATGTGAAGAATTACTTTTCTATTCTTAAAGGCCCTGACAGCTCCTGGGAAAGGAGACATGAAGGTTGGGTTCAATCTAGGTTCATGGGGACATGTCCCTCCAGGTTGTCCTCTCTATCCTAAAGCATGGAAAGAGAGCACTGAGAGGATAGACAGTGGACAAACAAAGAAGGACAGTAGCAGCAAATGACTTATGGATCTACTGAGTGCACCCTTAAAAGGCACTGGCAAGTCCTGATTGTCTGAATGAGGACTCCTCCTTCAAAACTGACCTTGGTGTCAAAAAAATATTCCTGTATTGCTGATCTCTGGTAGTTGCAATCTCATCTCTTAGTTACAATCTATATTTCTCTTTGGTGTTTTCCTACTTGGTATTACTAGCAGCTTTGCATTCCATTAGAAAATCACGTCCTCTAAAGAGCGTGTTGAATCCATTTATCCAGATAGCCTGAATTATCAATATCAAATATTATTATTTTCCTAGAATTAGAGAAAAACTAAATCTTGGTGTGTCCCTTCTCTTGGCTCACCAGCTATTGATTAAGTGAGGTGCTTTCTTCATTGCCTATTTGATCTATGATCAACAGAATAAAAGATCTTAAAATACACACTATAACTCTAGAGAGATATAAAAATCACTTCTTTTTTAGACTCTGTATCAACTGATTAGTTGCATTCCAAGATATCTGTCGCATTTCCAGAAATGTCAACTATTGGATAAGATACCGTGTGAATTATATTTCACTCAAATTCCTCAAATACTTGAAGAAAAGGCAAATATGCCTTTATTAATCACCTGCACAACTTAATGTACATTTGCTTATGTGCAAGCAAGCTTTGCTGTGCAAGAACACCACAACACAGCACACTCAAACTACAGTCTCATGTTCTGCATCTGCTTCATAATGCCCTGGAGTGATTGTCAGAGAGTATCACAGGTTTTCTCCACTTCCTCTTTGCCTCTACCTCCTCTGGAGCCACATAAGAATGGAGAAGTGTTCAGGCAAAGGTTCATTCTTGGAGAACCTGGGTGGGCATAGAATATACCAGCATGGCTGAGAATAAAGCATTTAATTACATATCCTTTCTGCTCCATTTATTTTGACTTTCATTGAAATGAAATTTCCACAGGGAAAAGTGCATTTTGCTTTAAACCCCAAACTGGCCATTCCTAGTAGTGGGCTGGTGATTGGATATGAAACATTATACTCAGAGCTAGCATGTGAACTGCAGCCCTTCTTTACCTCTGTTTCGTGGGGTGTGTGGGATGTGTGTGAAATAGCAGTTAATGGTGCTCAGCTTGCCTTTTGGAGTCATTGTGCTATCTATATGTTTTTAATGACTTTCAGTGTCGTGATTTCCAGTACACCTTGTTTGCAGAAGTAGAAAGAGAGTCATTTGTAAATACAAAGGTCTTAGTTGATGTTAATCTTAATGCAATCCTATTAAAGTTATAAAGGGCAAGTTTCCAGAATATTAGCCCAAAGATTTATTGTATAACATCAAATCTCTGTCTTCCTGGGCTCTCTTTCTTTAATAATTCAAGTTCAAAGATCTTATTTAATTCAAAACTGTACAAATGTCCTTTTGCAATATGTTTTCTTTCTGAGACTTACTGTGTGTCATATTCTTAAGTTTATGCTTGATGCTAATATGCATTTGACCATATTTCCCGAAAATCTTTCTATAGTTATTTTTATGCCACCACCCACCACCTTCCTTTATGTATTTCTTGTACTCCTGTTTTTCTGCTTGGGTTGCTCAAGAGGCTGTTGTGACAGCAGAAGTGAGCTGAGCACTTCACATACTTAAGGTCACTGCCACTGAAAGTTCTGCATTATCAAGCTGGATCTATCATCACTAGGGGAAAAATATTTTGCCTCAACCTGCCTGCAGCCCAGCCCAGACTTTGAAATGTCTTTCTAATCATATAGGATCTCCGAAGGTGTGGTTTGAATGTGCAACCATCAAATTATAACAACAAAAGTCTTCAGGGCCTATCTGAATATGTTCCCTTCTTTAATAAAAATAAGACTGATTCTCTTTGGAGAATCTCTGGCTAGAGGGGCAGCTAAACTACCAGGACCTTGCACTGCTCATGAAATTCACCTTTCCCTTGAGAAGGATGACATTTTTGCATTCTGATCACAAAGAAGTTAATATTTCCTAGCTTTGCTTATAGCACAACTGAAAAAATGTCTTTTAATTCAAGGCAGGGAGATCACAAAGGGAAAACAAAGCACACAGCCTTGGGAGTAGGAAGCAGAGTTCTCCAGAAAGGAGCTCACATACCTCAGTGTAAGAGGACTCACTGGGGCACAGGATGAAAATATTAGGATGTTCTACATCTATTTTTTAATCTCATCCTTTGAACATATATGTGTGTGTTCTGTGGTGTACAGAAAATGTCAGTGTAATGTACATTTATGTAATATATACATTAGTACACATAGAGTTGAAGATACATGTTCAAATTTGTTTGGGGTACATAATCCAGAACATATGGCGACCACTGGTCCAGAGTACACAGCTTATAAACTTGGGTGCTTTTCTGTCCAATAAAGAAAAAATTCTTCCTTAAGAATTTCCTCTTGCTTAGTCAAATCTATTGATCCAGGTCAAAGGAGAAAGGAGGGGAAAGCGTGTTATTATTTTTGGAGACACACATCAAAGGGAAGTAGGACACACAGTAATCTATTTTTGCTGTAGAGGAGCAGAGGATGAAATTTTAATTCTGCCTTGTGACAGATTGGGAAGGTTTTATGAAAACAGATTCTCAAAAGAAGTTTGGCATTGAAAATGATAATAGAATCTTGATAAGAGAAGATGGGTCAGGGACCTCTTGAGAGGGAATTAGCATAGACAAAGGAAAAAGGAGGCAAAAATACAAGGCTTTTTCAGCGGGCAGTGTGAGGTTCCATGTGACTAAAATGTACGGTACAGTAAGTGAAAGAGGATCAGACAGGCATGGTGGCTGAGGCCAGTTCATGGAGGCCTTGAATGCCTTGCTAAGCAGTTTAACATTATTCTGAAATCAATGAGAAAAAACCTGAAATTGTTTTGGTTTTAAAGCTAGAAATTCACTTATTGCAAGGTTTACATTAGGAAGATGAACTTGACAGTACTGTGTATCAGTGTGACTGGGAAAAGAACAATTAGGGAAACAGTTGTCTGGAGGAAAGTATGATGGCCTAAATTACAAAAATGGTGGTGAGAAGGCAGAGCACACACTCAGGAGACATTACAGAGATATATTTGGAAGCACTATTAGCCAACTGGATGAGAGAGTTTTGATTCTGAGATTATAAGATTAGGGGACTGGAAGAATGCTGGTACCATTGACTGAAATCAAGCTTCAAGGAAGAGTAGGTCTTGGGTTAGCAGTGAGGAGGGGGGGTGACTTAGGTTATCTAAGATGCTGGAGATTTGTATGCAGAAAGTTTGGGGGAGTTTGGTGATTTGCTAGGAGGACTAACAGGACTTGGTATATAGTTGTACTCAGAGATATAATTAATCACAGTGAAAGGATATAAGGAAAAATCAGTAAAGAGAAAAAGGCACATGGGACAAAGCCTGGAGAAAATCAGGCACAAATTTTGAAGAGTCTTCTCCCAGTGAAGTCACGCAGGACTTGTGAGGCAACATGCATGCAATGTTTCTACCAGGGAAGCTCATTAGAGACAGTGCCCAGGGTTTTATTGGTAGCTAGTCATGTCAGTATTCTTGACCTAGCACATACCAAAATTCCAGACTTCCAGAAGGAAAACAGGTGTTTAGCATAAACCACATTGTTTTTTACAGACGGTTTGGGCACTGTGAGCTGCTCTTGTCAGTTTTGGGAATGGTATAAACCCACGTTCCCAGATACCAACCAAGGGCCAAACTTCTAAGCAAGTGTTTTGAAGGACAGTAGCCTCAGGAGGCTGCGCTGGCTCTTTTCTGCACAGGTGGACCATCGCCCGTGTAGGAGAAAGGGAAGCAGGGCTGGGAGGAGAGAACATTTAAACCATGCAGCAGTTGCATCAAAGGCCTCAGTCCATCCCATAGAAAGCTCTGAAGCTGGATAGCCCTTCAGATCTATCCTAAATCAAGCCCGGGGGCCAGACGTTTCTACCCCAACCTTGAGCAGTCATAGTGAACTCCCTTCTGCTGAGAGCAATTCTTAGAGAAGGAGGGAGGGAAGGAAGGAAGGAAGGAAGGAATGGAGGGAGGGAGGGAGGGAGAATGGGAGAAAGGAAGGAAGGAAAAAAAATTGAGCCCTCTGCAGGCAATCTCCCAGAAATCTGGGTCAGTGTGTCTTCTGTCCTGTGGTCAGAACACTCCAGCATCGACCTCAGAGGGCACGATGAATTGAGGGCAGTTGGTTGTATAAATGGCATCATTCCATTTTTGCTAATGGGATACAACCACTTTGAAGATGTTAGAATTCTAATAGAAATTTGAGTTCCAAGGGGTCTAAATACAAGCAATATAATGGTGGATAGGTATATAAGACAGGCTATAAGGGTAGGTAGAACAGAATGTTTCTAAAGCATCTTGGCACCTAAGAGCCCTCAGAACAGCCTTGACTTTTCTCCATCAGTAAAGTTACTGTATCTGATCAGGTACTGGCATATGCCTAAATCCAAGTACCAATCCTCTCCCTGCACACCCCCCACCCCATTAGCCACTTAGAGAAATTCTGCATTGGAATGCTTGACGCAGGACAAAGGAATCTGCCCCACTGGCAGACAGAGATAGCATCCTATCCTCTTTTTTTTAAGCTCTTTATTGGAATATAATTGCTTTACACTCTTGTACCAGCTTTTGAGGTACACCACAGTGGATCAGCTGTATTTATACATATATCCCCATATACCCTCCCTCCCGCGACTCCCTCCCACCCTCCCTGTCCTGGCCCTCTAAGGCATCACCCATCATCGAGTTGATCTCCCTTTGTTATACAGCAACGTCCCACTAGCTATCTATTTTACAGTTGGTAGTGTATATATGTCTATGCTACTCTCTCACTTCATCCCGGCTTCCCCTTTGCCCCCGCCCCCCAACCCCGTGTCCTCCAGTCCATTCTCTGCATCTGCATCCTTATTCTTGCCCTGTCACTGGGTTCATCAGTACCATATATATATATATATTTTTTTGGATTCCGTATATATGAGTTAGCATACGGTATTTGTTTTTCTCTTTCTGGCTTACTTCACTCTGTATGACAGACTCTAGATCTATCCACCTCATTACCTATAGCTCCATTTCATTCCTTTTTATGGCTGAGTAATATTCCATTGTATATATATGCCACATCTTCTTTATCCATTCATCTGTTGATGGCATCCTATCCTTTTAATGAGAAAGAAAGAACCCAATTTCCAAGTAATTATATTCACAATGATAATCAGACATCATTTTGCTTGACATCTTGGTCCTCTGATCTCATGTAAACTTCAGCAGGCAGTGTTACAGTTCTTATAGTTGAGGAAATAAGACTTAGGGGTTACAGGATGAGCCCAGCATTCCGCTGCCAGTAAGTAGCAGATGCGGGCCTGAGATCGGATGAGCCTGATCTCCAGCATCATTTCCACCACCCCACACATCTCTGCGTTATCATCAGATCCCTGTCCTAGAAGACGGAACCAGGGTACTGGATGTGCTTTAAAGAGACAGGGAAGTTTTTTTAAATAAAAAGATTAATATTAAAAAAAATTCTACTTTATTTTATTTGGGGCCAAATTGCCAGAATTACTAGCAAATGAGAGACTAACAGACATAAACTTAATGAATAAGGAGATTGTGGAGGTCTGCAAAGAGCAGTTCCTGCTTTGGGAATTCAAATATTCTGCTGTATGAGAGAGATTCTGTTGGTTTTGGAAAGACTGTGAATCATTTCCTGAAAGAGCAAAATAATGGGAGCTTTTCCTTCCAAGTTTCCAAGAAATGTTGTCTAAAAGCAGAAGACACTTGAGAACACCAGGCCATGTGTAGAGAGGCCTTAGGTGTGTCCTGGTCAGGACTGGACCCTTACTCTTAAACCCTGGGCAACCACTTGAGAAGCACCTATCTATTGGCAGGGTCTTCTTACTCCCAAGTGGTCACGTGGTTAAGGGAGAAGATGCATTTCTCTTTGTTTTCACATGTATAAATACAGCTGATTGACTTTCGTGTACCTCAAAAGCTGGTACAAGAGTGTAAAGCAATTATATTTCACAGGTTGGTCAGGAATGCATTACTTGGAGAGTCAATGGGAGGTATCAGAGCCTGGAGATCCAATTTTCAAGATGTCAGTAAGGGTCTTTTTACCAGGAAATTTCCAGTGAAGTCAGCATGCCTACTGTCTTCCTCATCGATAACCCCACAAGAAACTAAGAAGTGCAAGATTCATGTTTGCATCTGTGAGATTTAAGTGGAGTAGATGCTTCTCAGCACCAATAAGTCAGAAAGCAGTCAGCATTTCCATTGTAAACCTCTCGTGTTCCCCCTCAGTCCTTAGCCCTTTGTAAGTCAACCATCAAAATTCACTACAAGTTGAAACTTGAGAACTTTTTTTTTTGGCTGGTAACGTTTTTTTCTCAAATGATAGAGTGGAGATCACTCTGACCTTTCCCAGTGAGCTGCAGGGAAGAAGAGTGGCTATGAGATGTACAGCACAGTAAAGGATTCTGTCTCCAAGACTGAAATTGCATATGAATTGTGTCCTACAGGAACAATCATTTTGAGTGTCACCCAGAAGATAGAGAAAATTATGGGGATTCTGTAGATCCCAGAACAATCTTGTCCCCAGAAGCTCTGGAGCTGTGTAGAAGCAGGTAGCAGTTGACAAAGACAGTCTCTGAGTTAGTTGTTAAAGATAATCTCCAATTTCTGTCACATTGCCTTTGCTGATGATTAAAATTAGCCTTCTCAGTTTGATTCAAATGATCTATTTGTGTTTCTGTGCTATCATCTTACTAAGGAGAAGCAAAAGCTCAAGCTGTATTGATTACATTTGGCAAGTTAATCAAGTTTCTTAGACATTGTTGAAATCTTTGTTGCTTTTTTGAACCAAAGAATAGCAGGATGTAGTAAGTGACCATGTGACAAGAAACCATGAGCCCAATAGGGTTAGTTGTTCAAAGGCAAAAACATAGACTAAAGCACTCAGATGTGCTGTTTACGTAACCTTGTTCAGCTGTGTCTTTTTATACTGATCGTTGTCCCCTGTGCCTCACTACACCAGAAAGGTACTTAAGGAGAGGATGGATGGTACTGGTGGAAGCCTCTCAAGATTTCTATACCAAATACATCTCTAGTCGCTGGTAAGGCTTTAAGAGCCTTCTGGCTAAGCTGCTTGCCTGTGTCCTCAAAGCTAGGTAGACCATTTTTTTCTCACAGTGATACATATATAAGCTTGATCAGTTGGCTGCAAACCAATGAAATGGACCTGTATGTTTTCATTGCACCAGGTTATGGGGTGTTAGAGTCACAGATAAACACTCTGTCCACACATCGCAAAACTGAAATGCTTAATTGAGTACTATTACAAAAAATCACAGGCTTTGATCGTAACACACTGGCAGTGTTTTTGTGAAAGCTGAGTAAAATAGCAACTTTTAATTAGGAAACCAGCTTTTATATAATGACAGTAAAGCATTTTACAAATTCATTCATTTCAAGAAAAGCTTTGTACTTAATACATTAAAGATTCTTAGAGTTGTAAGAAATCTATTTAGCCTAAAAATGTTGGAAGCATCGTCAAACCCTAATGACTTTCACCACCTGTTTGTTTCAGCCAGCACACCCAGGGTGACCCTATGCACTGTCTCATCATCTGGAAGTGCTCCACCTCAGAAATCTTAAGAGTCCAAATCTTCTCTCAGAAAACAACCTTCAAACATTTCCGCTGGCCCGCAGCTGCTTTTTCTTTTTCCTTCTTTTTTTTATTATTATTGTTTATTTTTTAAATTTTTTAGCTGTGTTGTGTCTCCGTTGCTGTGCATGGGCTTTCTCTAGTTGTGGAGGGTGGGGGCTACTCTTCCTTGTGGTGCGTGGGCTTCTTATTGCAGTGGCTTCTCTTGTTGAAGACCACAGACTCTACGCGCGCAGCCTTCAGTAATTGCAGCGAGTGGGCTCAGTAGTTGTGGTGTGCAGGCTCTAGAGCGCAGGCTCAGTAGTTGTGGTGCACAAGGCTTGGTTGCTCCACGGCATGTGGGATCTTCCTGGACAGGGCTCGAACCCCTGGCCCCTGCATTGACAGGCAGATTCTTAACCACTGCACCACCGGGGAAGCCCTGCTTTTTCTTTGTTTCGTTTTTTTTAACCATCTGCTCATGGCCTTCCATGATAGCTGCTGCCTTACCAGCACTCCCTGCCTTGACCTTTTCATTCCATGCTGACATGCTTGGAATCCCCCTCTTCCTTGACACAACACAAAGCAATGTTGTGTCTTGACTAGATGACTTTGTCCATGCGGTCATTTAACTACCCAGCTGTTTATTGAACTACCTCTCTCTGAGAATCACTTTGTTGGCCCCTCTGTCTAGAATGTCAGCTTCCTCTCCCACCCCCATGGTGCTTCTTCCTTGTAATTCCTACACATTGTTTAAGAAACAGTCTTGGAGACACATCCTCTAAGAAGCCTCTCCTGAGCATCCCCTCCCTTCCACTCTTCTCCTGTCATTGTGCTAAATCATGTGCCCCGTAACAATTTGTGCACATCCGCATCAGTGAATCAGTCTGTAATTGTTTCAACTTCCCCCACTAGACTAGCATACTCACCTTTGAGATGAATACAAGGCACTGGTTAGAGTTAGACAACCTATTGTCACATCCTATCTCTACTGCTCATTAGCTGTTAAGATCTTAAGCAACTTCTAAGCCTCAGTTTCCCCATCTGTAAAGCTGAGTTACTAATAGAGATTGTATGTAAAGCATGTAGCACAATGCTTGTATACAGTAATGCAAAATATTGGGTTGGCCAAAAAGTTCGTTCAGGTTTTTCCATAAGATGTTACGGAAAAACCCAAATGAACTTTTTGGCCAACCCAATAAATACATGTTCAATAAATAAATGTCACAGGAACACCCTTAGAAGACTCCCTTAAAGGAAAATATTTATCCTTTAAACACTTGTAGTGACAAGAAGCTTGTTCCATTGCTGGGTAACTCTAATTATAGTGTAACTCAAAACTATATGGCTTGACTCACACTAGTTTTATTGACATAAATTAGCCCCTCACCCCCAGGGTCCCCTGCTATGCTTAAGAACTTTGAGACTCCCTCAGGGTCCCTTGTCATGTGTTTCAGCAACTAGTCCGTCAGGTAGTCTCATTTTGGCCACTACCTCTGATGTAATCGACCATTGTGAGATGGTCACTCTTGGGCAAAGCTCTTCTCAGCTGGTGCCCAAGGCTGGCCACTACCACCATCACTGTGGCCTCAGGACAGGAGTCACAACCCTCCTCTGTACAGCTTTCCCCACTTGTAGTTGTGGATTTTTCTCATTAATTCTCCCCAGTACATCAGAAGTCAAAATACATAAGATAATTGATCAAATCTTGGGAAGGTTCAGCGACAATGAATGGAAAGGAAACACAGAGAAGGAGTCGATTCCCGAGCACAGGCTCAGTCATCCCCCAGGAGGAAGCACATCATTCCTAATGGCCCACGCGCTCCAGGAAGCACCTCAGAGTCTCAGGAGGTGCCCTTCCTGGGAGATCTACTCAGACGAACTCCAGATCCCAGAGTTCTAATTTCCTGCCCCACTGTTGACCTCTTCTGAGGACAGCTGGCAGTGAGCAGTTCCAGTCCCTTCAAGGGAAACCCCACCCTCATAATCACACAGTGATTCATCACCCGTGCATTTCCCCAAAGCTGTATCATTCAGTCTTGCCTGTTGCCACTTTGTTGTTAATGAAAATAGTAGCTACCACATCTGGTGTATCAAGCAATCCTAGTTCACAGGAGAGTCAAACATGAAATGAGTTTATTTTTCTATAGTCACTACCTTCAGTTTTGCAATGTTCACAATCTCCTAGTTGTGTCCACCCCCACCCCCCGAGAACATCTCGGGCAGATCTCTAGAGTTCACATCACTTTCAGGAATAAAAAACCCAGTCCAATCTAACACGATGTAAAACTTCAATCTTGTTTCAATACGATGACCATATTCCCTCTCCCAGCCCCGGCCAGCCCTCCACCAGAGAGACGTACTGCACAGAGGGGCTTACCAGCTCCTAGACACTTCTCCTTTCTGTGTGGAGACAAGGAAGAGGGACAGGAGAGACAAACAAGTGTTTCTTACCTGCCTGTACCTCTCTGGCCAGTGCTGGCTGGCTGTTGGCTCCCTCTCTGTGGCAGCCATCCAAATCTGGCTCCCTGATTGGTGCTTATGTGAATTTTCCAGAAGCCTCATAGAAGACCTCCCACTTCACCATACCATCTGCTCCTACCCTTGGTGATTCACCCCACTGTTTCTTGTTACCCGGACCACTTTCCTGGCAACCGGTTATCTTGGGTGGTAGACTGCTGAGACAGCTTCAAGCCTGGCTGCTTTCCGCAATGTCCCTTTGATCCACAATAAAATCCCATATTCACCACCAAATGCTCAATGTTGGGTGGTGAAGCTGCTGCACTCTGCCCGTTTGCTCTGCCCCGCTTTTCCCTTCCAATTGTCTATTCCACTGATGAAATTGGACAGAGGTAAACCAGCCCATCAGTGGTATAAGCAGACACTCAATTGGTGAATGAAGAGGGAGCAGGAAAAGCATCTCATCACAATGCAGCCCCCCCAAGGATGCAGATGACTTCCTGGAATTCTCTCCTCCTGATTCTGTCTGCTTATGTGGACTGGAAGCAGGTGGCAGATATGAAGGCTGGGGAAGCAAAGCAAGTTCAGCTACTTCTTGATAAGCCCTGAAGAGAATGTCTGATGCCTGGTCATTTATTATTTATTTTTTGGTCCTTGATACTTTGCTTTCAGTTTTGGATTCCAGGTGTTAATTCTGGAGCAGCAGGAAACCTTCCCATAACATTCTAGACATTGTATTAGGGCCTTTATATATGTGATCCCCTGTAAGCCTCAAAACCCTATATTATTACCTATATTTTATTGATGAGGAAATAGTAACTCAGAGAGGTTAAGTACATTTCTCAAGATCACACAGCTAATAGTGGTAGATCCAGAACTTAGACCCAGTGCATCAGACTCTAAAGCCCTGGTTCTTCTTCCTTTAGGCCAATGGGCCACAATCCCCAGGGAAGATTTTAAACTAAAATACCTGGGCTCACTCGCAGTCGGTAATGATTTAATTTGTCTGAGGCGGTCCCCAGGCAGAGATAGGGTTGTAAAGCTCCTGAAGTGAATCTAAGATGCACCCAGCATAGAGGACTACTGCTTTAGGTAAAGTTCAGCTTCTTAGTCTTGTCCCACCCGCAGTTGTGTTGCACTGATGATGGTTCTCTATTCTGCAAGTTTGTCTGCTCTTATAAATCACCACAGTGGATCTCAAGCATTTTCTGTTTCAGCCCCTTCTTGAGCTGCCCACTATTTTCCAGCTGGAGAGAGATCCTAGTTTTCTGTTAATTTTTAGGGCATTTGTGATTGGCTTACTCTGAGTGCATGGAACAATCAAGTTCTTCCTGACTCAGGTCACCAGCTTTGTTTACTCTCAGACTCTCTCTGGTGATCCTTTTAGGCAACTTTCCCCCCTGCCTCTGCTTCTCTGGAAGGGTCTCTCTGAATGTCCTCATTAGTGATAAAACTAACATGCCTAAAGCCCAAAAAGGCCAATTGGCGGTAGTCACACCTCCATACTTCCTTCCCACAATCATTCTAGAGAGGCAATGGATTTACCTGAGCTAAGATGGGGCCTTGGCATTCTCCTCAATGCAGTGCCACTCAGTGCAGGTGGTCACTACTAACCAATTGGAACTGGCATGGAAAATAAAACCTACCAGCCTTAAACTCACATGGCTATAATAATATCCAATGAGGGAACAGCTCAGATCCTATTTTTGTACACCTTCCTTGTAAGGGGGCCCTCAAAACAGAGAGATAACGTGCCTTGTGATAATTCAAATTCAGATGTGATACAACCAGTGACTGTTTTCCATCACCCAGGTCATTCACTCACCTTGTAATAACACTGTCCCTCATATTACTCGATTGAACTTTTTGGACTTTACTAACAGCATAATAGAGGGGTTTTGCTCTATGTTAAACTGTGGTTTGCCTGTTGTTTTTGGCTGAATATTTGTGTCCCCCACCAAATTCATATGTTGAACCCCTAACATCTAAGCAATGGTATTTGGAAATGAAGTCTTTGAAACGTAATTAGGTTTAGATGAGGCCATGAGAGGAGGGCCTCCATGATGAGATAAGTGCCCTTAAAAGAAGAGAAAGACAGAGCGCTCTTTCCATGAATATGCACGAGGAAAGGCCAAGTGAGCACACAGTGAGACAGTGGAGGTCTGCCACCTAGGAAGTGGGCTCTCACCAGACACAGAATCTAGTGGCACCTTGATCTTGGACTTCCAGTCTCTAGAGCTATGAGAAATAAATATGTGTTGTTTAAGCCACTCAGTCTGTAGTATTTTGTTATAGCTGCTCAAGCTAAGATAATTATGCCCACTTACACAATACTTGAGAATAAGATAAGACCCAAAAATAGAATTTAACAAACTAAGGGCTGAAGGATGCTTTTATCCATCCTTTTTGTTTTCTCTTTCTACTCATCTCTCTCTGGTCTTATTTTCTTTAATGGAAGAATTGGGATTAAATTCCCAATTCTTGTATATTAAGATTAAGAGGTGAAAAGGGATATTCTGTATTCACAATATATTCAGCTTTAAAAAATATGCGTAAGAAAAAAAACTACGAAATTTAAAAGTCACATCAACATACAAGTAGTTGCCTTTTTAGGCTGGTAGAGTTAGAATTAATTTCTTTCATCTCTAGTTTCTACATTTGAAAAATATAATGTGGGTCTATTATTTAATAATGAAAAAATTGATGATTCATGTTTTAAAATGTGAGAAGTTTAAATTGATAAAATCAGTATTATATTTTAAAAGAAGACAAATTAAGTTACTTTTTTATAGATGTTCTCTCTCTGTAGGGTTTTACATAAAATAATTTCCGTGTGGTATTGAGACAACAGGAATATTGAATTTCAATTTGCAAGGAATGATTAGATTAGTTTACCAGGGTTTCATTTTGAGGATCCTGAAGATGCTGCTGAAGAGCTTAAAAAATAAGTAAATAAAAAGATTTTCTTTTAAAATAACATGAATATAAAAGTTAAAGAAACAACTATTTCTCCCATAATTTTTTCTTGGTTTTACAGTAGGTCAAATCTGGTTTAAATCTTTGCTGGGCCAATGTCTGCTGTATTTTACCACAGGCAGGTTATACCTACTCTGGACTTCCATGTCTCCACTGCTAAAATAATCTTTATCTTGCAAGCCTATTGCCAGTGGAAAGAAATATGTATTTAAAAGCACCAACTGTCTCATATAAAAACATGCCTGAATATAGTTCATTACTGTTGAGATTCTGGGATTAAAATCTAATGTTCTTCTAATTTTCTAGCACAGTTCACTGATGAAAAATCCTTTTAGCATGTATCATGCAGAGCTGTCTGCTGTACTTCCTCATCAAATTTTTAAGCCGTCAGAATTGTACTGATGCATTTCTCAAAGGAACATACAAAATTTAGGTTGCAAAAACTCATCATTGAAGGAAACGGCATTTACACATGAAGTTGGTGAACATATTTTTTCTGAGCATCCTAACTTCAGTATAATTAAGTCTTTAGTGTAGTAAAGACTGGCTTCTTTATAGTACTAGATGAAACAAGCAAGGAGGCTCTTCCCCATTCTGATTCCACCTCTGAAATGCCCTGGAGAGTTTCCTTGCCCAAATTTTACCCAATATTGGCAGTTCCTGCCCAAGCTCTCAGCGGCCCCCAGCATTTCCTCTACTCATGACATTATATTTCATACATTTTAGTTTCTCTCTGGTTATTATTATCCTAAAGGTAGATGAGAGGACAGCTGAAGCCTGAGGATTTCTGGGTTTGTTTTCATCTCTAAGACTTGATGACATATTGCAAAAAGTGTGCTTAATTGAATAGCTGGAGAAATGGTCAGGTCTCATCTAAACTCCTTGGGGATGTTTTTTCCTAGATACACTGCTTGTCATTTTCTGTATTTTTGAAATGAATAGTATTGAATTTAAAGCAAAGAAATGTAAATGAAAATATCTATTCTGCCATAGGGCAAAAATTAAAATTTTATTCCGATAGAAAGCTTATGTTATCAAAAATTTTGTTATAAACTTTTTTCCATGTGAGGTGGGGATGGGATCTAGAGTCTCTTCTACACAATTCTTATCACTTTCATTGTTGTTACAAACAAATCAACATTGGTATTGGAAATCAACAAAAGAAAGCAGAGTTAAATGAGCAGCCAGCCACACAAAGCAGCAATGTATTCCTAGCCTGTGTGAGCCACAGCATTTTCATTTTTCTTATTTTGGTGCCAGTTCTTGATTGTGATTGTTATAACCAAAGGAAATCTGGGTTATGCAAAACACATTCCCTAATCAGCCAATTGTCTTTCAAGCAATCCATGTTAACAAAACTTGCTCTGAGGAAGAAGTGTCTGTACTTAATATCCATGAGTGGAGTTATTGTCCACCTCATTCCAATCTTTTAAAAGAATCCAGCCCATTCACTGAAGCCCTTCAGAATTCCTGATTTTGACTCTTTGCCCTATTTTTGTTCCATACGTTCACCTTCAGTGTCCCCTCAGGCCCCCAGACTGGCATCCCAATTTTGGATTTAGCATGTCAGAAGCCTCTTTAGGACAGAGTTCTCAGGTACTACCACCTGGTCGCAACCATCCTGGCCACAGAGAAGAAGAGATGCTGTGTCCCTGAGGACTGGCCACAGTATGTGAGGTCTGCTGGGTTTTGCCCAGTTCTCACTTCCTAGAGGAAGGATGCTACATAGGGGCAACCAGTAAGTAAGGAACATACGAGCAACTTCAATTCTTTTTCAGCATGTTCTGTGGATACCCACTGATGTGGATGAGCAGAGCAAGACAGATTCGTGTCCCTCTGGGAGGTTTGATATAATCTAGTTTGGAAGAAAAGGTTTGGACTAGACTAAGATGTCTTCCCATCTGGTGATTCCATAACCTATTCTTATCAATGCTTGCAACTACAGAACAGAGTTATTTTGAGCGAGGAGTTGTAGTTTACAGCTCAATTCCTTCAGTGTGAACAAGTGCTATTTATAGTTGTCTCATTTTATTGCTTTAATTTATGTTTCTGAAAGAATCTGCTCTAATCGTGGGTAATTATCGGGAGGGAAACGTGCTCTCATGCACCTCAGGAGATTTGTTTGTGGCCTATGGTTTTAAATAAGCCCATCTATTCCCCAGTGGGTAGAAAATCAATTTTATGGGTCTTCAAACATACATAACAACCATCATGAATAATAAAATTAAATATTGCAGTGGCATTAGCAGATCATGCATTTGCTTTCATGGCTTTTCCTTTTTCTCTATAAAAGTTACCTATGTTTCTACTATGCGCATACTTCCAAGGGTATTTCTAGTGTAACACAATACAAAGAAGAGCTTTGACCCACTCAATGGATTGCTAGGAGTAATCAAGACTGGTTAATGACACTGACGGGAGACACAAGGCCTCAAGCGACAGAGAAGACCCTCTAAGGCATAAGAAGTTGTAGAACTGAATGTCTTCTGACTGCAGATGACCTTAAGGAAGCATGATATGTCTAAGCAAAGCTCACCAGCCCTATGAAATATTTGATATGTATCTTTCCAATCCAACTTCCTCACTGACATAGAGTTATGTTTCTCAACCAAAAGTTGCGTGAGAATATTCATCTTCTCAAAAACTGGAAGTGCATTTTTGTTGCTTATAGAATAAAGTTAGAAATCCCTGGTTGGCTTCTTTACCCATATTGTTCCCCCAGCAATGCCATATTCTCTAACATTCTAGGCCTTGCTTTTGTCGTTTCACCTGACCCTAATGCATTGTCCACCCGTCAAAACCCTGCCTCACATTGAAGGATACTAAATGACACCACTCCCAAGAAAACTTTTCTGATCAAAATCAACCCTCCCCAATTAAAATCAACACCCCTCCAATCTATCAAGGTAGTTACTTGATATTGTATATCATGATTAGTTGCTGACATATTTATATCACCCATTACCTTCTACACTTCTGGATTTCAGATTGTCTCATTTACCTGTGCGTATCCCACAAATTCCACATGTATCTCCTACTCATACGTCGTGAAGAAGTTATATAATTGCTGTGTGAGCACAATACTGAGAGGTGGAATAAACTAGAATATTCCCATCATTTTCCCAATCCTATCAAGGGGAAAACTTGGAATGCAAAGAATCTGATCAAAGCCTGAGTCACCCCTCTTAGACAGTTGGTGTGGTGGCTCATGTCCTCAGGCCAGGTCCAGTAAAGAAACAAGTGTTTCTTGGCACAAAGAAAACAGCAGGCTCCTTTTTTTTTTTTTTAAGGATAAGAAAAATCATAGTAATAGAAGAACTATCCTTTCTTCGATGTGAGTTTAGACTGTGTCGTCTCAGACAGAGAGTAATGCTTGCGTTGGTGAGGTGTGATTACTTGCTGGCTAAGCAGTGGGAAAATCTATTGCAGTTCTCATGGTCAGGAGACTTAACTGGGATTAGAGCAGCCTCTTTCACTTTCATTTAGGAGTCTGGAGCCTGCCTCTCCCCTCCAGGGCTGACTAAGTCAGCGTTAGTACCACAAAGAACACCTTGTCAAAGCCTGAAGACGTCAAGTTTTCAAGATTTAAAAAGGTTTCTCTGGATAGAGCTTCCTCTTCCTCTTTGGAATGAATTTCCGCAGAGAGGGGATGGGGCCTTTAATGGGGGGATAGGGGAAGATGAAGGGAAGAAAAGATGTAAGGATGGACCTCAGAAGATATCTTCCCTTTAAAGCCCAGTCTGGGAAGGGCCTTTCCTTGGATGGGATAAGGGAATGCCTTGGATAGAGCCACAATCAATGTTTCTTTTTTCTTCCTTTCTTTTTTTTTTTCAATGTCACTTGATCTTTTTTTTTAATTTAATTAATTAATTAATTTATTTTTGGCTGCACTGAGTCTTCGTTGCTGCACATGGGCTTCCTCTATTTACTGCTAGCCAGTGGGGGCTACTCTTTGTTGTGGTGAGCAGGCTTCTCATTGCGCTGGCTTCTCTTGTTGTGGAGCACAGGCTCTAGGTGCATGGGCTTCAGTAGTTGTGGCTCAAGGTTTCTAGAGCGCAGGTCAGTAGTTGTGGTGCATAGGCTTTAGCTGCTCCACAGCATGTGGCATCTTTCCGGACCAGGGATTGAACCCATGTCCCTTGCATTGGCAGGTGGATTCTTAACCACTGCACCACTTGGGAAGCCCCACAATCAATGTTTCTTTCACACTGCCCTACTACCCTGAGATCTGACACAGCCATGGAAAACAACAAAAACATACCTCACGTACTTGGACTGAGGCTCTGTTTGTTTGCTCAGGTAGAGACTGGCAGGCCAAGGGGTCATGAAGAGACAGAGCTGGAAGGAACTTTGTCCCCAAGTGGATTATTAGGAGTGGTCATACCTGGTTAATGGCAGTGATAAGGAGACCCACTGTCTCCAGAAACAGAGAACATGAGACATAGAGACTATGTCACACTGACTGTATCTGTATGTCAGCAGAGAACAACTCAAAAACCGACAGGAGTGGCCTCATCACTGTGGTGATGAGTTATACGGATTCTGATAAGGGAAAATTTCTTTTGGACTCTCATTGTTGGGGCCTTAGGATGAATGAGTAGAGATTTAGAGAACTATAGGTGGATTCTTTGCTGAAGCAAATCATTTGCATAGAGAGAGAAGACAAAAAAATATTGGCTGGCCAAAAAGTTCTTTCTATATTTTCCGTAAGATGGCTCTAGTAGCGCTTAGCTGTCTTTAACTCCATTCGAAACAATGTTGTTAGATTGTATTGTGACAGCTGTCATATCAGCGTGCATTAAAAAAAAAATCAGAATTGGTGAATTTCTGTGTAGCCATTTTATTATTGAAGATAGAAAAAAAGCAACATTTTAGGCATATTATGCTTTATTATTTCAAGTAAGCTAAAAAGGCAACTGAAACATGACAGATTTGCGTAGTGTATGGAGAAGATGCTGTGATTGATCAAATGTGTCAAATGTGGTTTGCAAAGTTTCGTGCTGGAGATTTCTTCCTGGATGATGCTCCATGGTTGGGTAGACCAGTTGAAGTTGACAGCAATCAAATCCAGACATTAATTGAGAACAATCAACATTATACCATGCGGGAGATAGCTGGCATACTCAAAATACCCAAATCAAGCATTGAAAATCATTAGCACCAGCTTGGTTATGTTAATCGATTTGATGTTTACGTTCCACATAAGGGAAAAAACCTTCTTGACTGTATTTCCGCATGTGATCCTCTACTGAAACATAACAAAAATGTTCCATTTTTTTTTTAATTAATTTATTTTTTTTTTTCTTTCTTCCCACTTTTTTTTTTATTATTATTTTATTTTATTTTTTTGGGGGTACACCAGGTTCAATCAACTGTTTTTATACACATATCCCCATATTCCCTCCCTTCCTTGACACCGCCCCCCTCGAGTCCCCCCCACCCTCCCTGCCCCAGTCCTCTAAGGCATCTTCCATCCTCGAGTTGGACTCCCTTTGTTATACAACAACTTCCCACTGACTATTTTACAGTTGGTAGTATATATATGTCTGTGCTACTCTCTCGCTTCTTCTCAGTTTCCCCTTCACCCCCCGCCCCCTCCCATACCTCGAGTTCTCCAGTCCATTCTCTGTATCTGCTTCCTTGTTCTTGTCACTGAGTTCATCAGTACCATTTTTAGATTCCGTATATGTGAGTTAGCATACAATATTTGTCCTTCTCTTTCTGACTTACTTCACTCTGTATGACAGATTGTAGTTCTATCCACCTCATGACATATAGCTCCATCTCATCCCTTTTTATAGCTGAGTAATATTCCATTGTATATATATGCCACATCTTCTGTATCCATTCATTTGTTGATGGGCATTTAGGTTGCTTCCATGTCCTGGCTATTGTAAAGAGTGCTGCAATAAACATTATGGTACAAGTTTCTTTTGGGATTATGGTTTTCTTTGGGTATATGCCCAGGAGTGGGATGACTGGATCATATGGTAGTTCTATTTGTAGTTTTTTAAGGAACCTCCAAATTGTTTTCCATAGTGGCTGTACCAACTTTCAGTCCCACCAACAGTGCAGGAGAGTTCCCTTTTCTCCACACCCTCTCCAACATTTGTTGTTTCCAGACTTTGTGATGATGGCCATTCTGATTGGTGTGAGGTGATACCTCATTGTGGCTTTGACTTGCATTTCTCTGATGATGAGTGATGTTGAGCATCTTTTCATGTGTTTGTTGGCCATCTGTATGTCTTCTTTGGAGAAATGTCTATTTAGGTCTTCTGCCCATTTGTGGATTGGGTTATTTGCTTTTTTGGTATGAAGCTGCCTGAGCTGCTTGTATATTTTGGAGGTTAATCCTTTGTCCGTTGTTTCATAGGCAATTATTTTTTCCCATTCTGAGGGTTGCCTTTTAGTCTTGTTTATGGTTTCTTTTGCTGTGCAAAAGCTTTTAAGTTTCATGAGGTCCCATTCATTTATTCTTGATTTTATTTCCATGATTCTAGGAGGTGGGTCAAAAAGGATGTTGCTTTGATGTATGTCAAAGAGTGTTCTGCCTATGTTTTCCTCTAGGAGTTTTATAGTGTCTGGCTTTACATGTAGGTCTTTAATCCATTTGGAGTTTATTTTTGTGTATGGTGTTAGGAAGTGTTCTAATTTCATTCTTTTACATGTTGCTGTCCAATTTTCCCAGCACCACTTATTGAAGAGGCTGTCTTTTTTCCATTGTATACTCGTGCCTCCTTTGTCAAAGATAAGGTGCCCATATGTGTTTGGGCTTACTTCTGAGTTCTCTATTCTATTCCATTGATCTTCCTTTCTATTTTTGTGCCAGTACCATACTGTCTTGATCACTATGGCCTTGTAGTATAGTTTGAAGTCAGGAAGCCTGATTCCACCTACTCCATTTTTCCTTCTCAAGATTGCTTTGGCTATTCGGGGTCTTTTGCGTTTCCATACAAATCGTAAGATTTCTTGCTCTAGTTCTGTGAAAAATGCCATTGGTAATCTGATTGGGATTGCATTAAATCTGTAAATTGCTTTGGGTAGTACAGTCATTTTCACAATGTTGATTCTTCCAATCCAGGAACATGGTATGTCCCTCCATCTGTTTGTGTCGTCTTTGATTTCTTTCATCAATGTCTTAAAGTTTTCTGCATACAGATCTTTTGCCTCCTTAGGCAGGTTTATTCCTAGGTATTTGATTCTTTTTGTTGCAATGGTGAATGGGAGAGTTTCCTTAATTTCTCTTTCTGCTCTTCCGTTGTTAGTGTATAGGAATGCAAGAGATTTCTGTGCATTAATTTTGTATCCTGCTACTTTACTAAACTCATCAATGAGTGCTAGCAGTTTTCTGGTAGAGTCTTTAGGGTTTTCTATATATAGTATCATGTCATCTGCAAAGAGTGATAATTTTACTTCTTCTTTTCCAATTTGGATTCCTTTAATTTCTTTTTCTTCTCTGATTGCTGTGGCTAACACTTCCAAAACTATGTTGAATAACAGTGGTGAGAGTGGACACCCTTGTCTTGTTCCTGTTCTTAGAGGGAATTCTTCCAGTTTTTCTCCATTGAGAACAATGTTGGCTTTTGGTTTGTCATATATGGCTTTTATGATGTTGAGGTAATTTCCTTCTATGCCCATTTTCTGGAGAGCTTTTATCATAAATGGATGTTGAACTTTGTCAAAAGCTTTTTCTGCATCTATTGAAATGATCATATGGTTTTTATCCTTCAATTTGTTGATATGATGTATCACGTTGATTGATTTGCGTATATTGAAGAATCCTTGCATCCCAGGGATAAACCCCACTTGATCGTGGTGTATGATTTTTTTAATGTGCTGTTGCAGTCTGTTAGCTAGTATTTTGTTGAGGATTTTTGCATCTATATTCATCAGTGATATTGGTCTGTAGTTTTCTTTTTTTGTGACATCTTTGCCTGGTTTTGGTATCAGGGTGATGGTGGCCTCATAGAATGAGTTTGGGAGTGCTCCGCCTTCTGCAATATTTTGGAAGAGTTTGAGAAGGATAGGTGTTAACTCTTCTCGAAATGTTTGATAGAATTCGCCTGTGAATCCATCTGGTCCTGGGCTTTTGTGTGTTGGGAGATTTTTAATCACTGCCTCAATTTCTGTACTTGTGATTGCTCTGTTCATGGTTTCTATTTCTTCCTGGTTCAGTCTTGGAAGATTGTATTTTTCTAAGAATGTATCCATTTCTTCCAGGTTATCCAATTGATTGGCATATAGTTGCTTGTAGTAGTCTCTCATGATGTTTTGTATTTCTGAGGTGTCCGTTGTGACTTCTCCTTTTTCATTTCTAATTCTGTTGATTTGCATCTTCTCCCTTTTTTTCTTGATGAGTCTGGCTAATGGTTTATCAATTTTGTTAATCTTCTCAAAGAACCAGATTTTAGTTTTATTTATTTTTCTTATGGTTTCTTTCCTTTCTTTTTCATTTATTTCTGCTCTGATCTTTATGATTTCTTCCCTTCTGCTCGCTTTGGGGTTTCTTTGTTCTTCTTTCTCTAGTTGTTTGAGGTGTAAGGTTAGGTTGTTTATTCGATCATTTTCTTGTTTCTTAAGGTAGGACTGTATTGCTATAAACTTCCCTCTTAGAACTGCTTTTGCTGCGTCCCATAGGTTTTGGGTTGTTGTGTTTTCATTGTCATTTGTTTCTAGATATTTTTTGATTTCCTCTTTGATTTCTGTAGTGATTCCTTGGTTGTTTAAGAGTGAATTGTTTAGCCTCCATGTGTTTGTATTTTTTGCAGTTTTTTTCCTGTAATTGATATCTAGTCTCATGGCGTTGTGGTCTGAGAAGATGCTTGATATGATGTCAATTTTCTTGAATTTGCCGAGGTTTGATTTGTGACCCAAGATGTGATCTATCCTGGAAAATGTTCCGTGTGCACTTGAGAAGAAAGTGTAGTCTGTGGTTTTTGGATGGAATGTCCTATAAATATCAATTAAGTCGAGATGGTCTAATGTGTCATTTAAAGCTTGTGTGTCTTTATTGATTTTCTGTTTGGATGATCTGTCCATTGATGTAAGTGGGGTGTTCAAGTCTCCCACTATAATTGTGTTACTGTCGATGTCCCCTTTTATAGCTGTTAGTATTTGCCTTATGTATTGAGGTGCTCCTATATTGGGGGCATAGATATTTACCATTGTGATATGTTCTTCTTGGATGGATCCCTTGATCATTATGTAGTGCCCTTCCTTGTCTCTTTTAATAGTCTTTACTTTCAAGTCTAATATGTCTGATATGAGTATTGCTACTCCAGCTTTCTTTTGACTTCCATTTGCATGGAATATCTTTTTCCATCCCTTCACTTTCAGTCTATATGTATCCCTTGGTCTGAAGTGGGTTTCTTGTAGGCAGCATATAGAAGGGTCTTGTTTTTGTATCCATTCAGCCAGTCTGTGTCTTTTGGTTGGAGCATTTAGTCCATTTACATTTAAAGTGATTATTGACATGTGTGTTCCAATTACCATTTTCTTAATTGTTTTGGGTTTGTATTTGTAGGTGTTTTCCTTTTCTTGTGTTTCCTACTTAGAGAAGTTCCTTTAGCACTTGTTGTAAGGCTGGTTTGGTGGTGCTGAATTCTCTTAACTTTTGCTTGTCTGGAAAGCTTTTGATTTCTCCCTCAAATCTGAATGAGATTCTTGCTGGGTAGAGTATTCTTGGCTGTAGGTTTCTCTCTTTCAGGACTTTCAGTATATCCTGCCATTCCCTTCTGGCCTGCAGAGTTTCTGTAGAAAGGTCAGCTGTTATCCTGATGGGTTTTCCCTTATATGTTGTTTGTTGCTTTTCTCTTGCTGCTTTTAATATTTTTTCTTTGTGTTTAATTGTCGTTAGTTTGATTAATATGTGTCTTGGTGTATTTCTCCTTGGGTTTCTTCTGTATGGGACTCTCTGTGCTTCTTGGACTTGGTGAATTATTTCCTTTCCCATGTTGGGGAAGTTTTCCACTAGAACCTCTTCAAATATTTTCTCAGACCCTTTCTTGTTTTCTTCTTCTTCTGGGATGCCTATAATTCGAATGTTGGTACGTTTAAGGTTATCACTGAGGTCTCTGAGGCTGTCTTCTAGTCTTTTTATTTTTTTATCTTTTTCCTGCTCTGTGGCGTTTATTTCTCCCATTCTATCTTCCAACTCACTTATTCGTTCTTCTGCCTCAGTCATTCTGCTGGTTAGAGCATCTAGAGTATTTTTAATTTCAGTTATTTTGTTATCCATTGCTGTTTGTTTTTCTGAGTTCTTATGAACTGTTTCTTGTACTTTCTCTAATTTGTTATCGAGATTTTGTATCATTTTTACTATCATTACTCTAAATTCTTTTTCAGGCATTTTTCCTATTTCCTCCTCATTTATTTGGTCTTGTGGGTTTTTTTCCTGCTCCTTTGCCTGCATGGTGTTTCTTTGTTTCCTCATGGTTGTCCAAGCTTTTGGGGTTGCTTGTCCTGGTGATAGAGGTGTTTATAGAAGACTGTCCAAGCCTCAGACTAATGTCCAAGTATTGGAGTAGACGAATATTCAGTCCTGAACCAGCTCTCCGGTTCCCACGCTCCCGCTCCTGGACCCTCCGTTCAGCCGCGGATCGATGTCTCGGTCCGGGAATGCTGAGCTGCGCTGCGGACCCTCCGTATGTTTCTCACTCCCTCCCGTCTGCCACAGCTCCACCGCTTCACCCTCTTTGAGCCCTCGTAGATGCCTCCCTACCGGCTATGTCAGGCTCCCCGCAGCCCTTTCTGGTGTCCGAGGCCGTCTGCTGGTTCTCTGTGGGAATGACTGCGTCCTTCCGTGCATTCCCAATGCATCTGTGGAGAGGGATGCACTCCACGTCTCTCTACTTCGCCGCCATCTTTTTCCCTCTCAAAAATGTTCCATTTTTAGAACAAATTGTGAAGGGCGATGACAAGTGGATACTGTACAATAATGTGGAATGAAAGAGATTGTGGGGCAAGCAAAATGAACCACCACCAACCACAACAAAGGCCGGTCTTCATCCAAAAAAGGTGATGTTGTGTATATGGTAGGATTGGAAGGGCGTCCTCTATTATGAGCTCCTTCCAGAAAACCAAATGATTAATTCCAACAAGTACTGCTCCCAGTTAGACCAACTGAAAGCAGCACTTGACGAAAAGCATCGGAATTAGTCAACAGAAAACGCATAATCTTCCATCAGTATAATGCAAGACCACATGTTTCTTTCATGTCTGCAAAAACTTACAGTTTGCCTGGGAAGTTCTGATTCATTTGCCATATTCACCAGACATTGCACCTTCAGATTGCCATGTATTTCGGTCTCTACAAAGTTCTTGTAATGGAAAAAATTTTAATTCCCTGGAAGACTGTAAAAGGCACCTGGAACAGTTCTTTGTTCAGATAGAAAGTTTTGGGAAGATGGAATTATGAAGTTGCCTGAAAAATGGCAGAAGGTAGTGGAACAAAATGGTAAATACGTTGTTCAATAAAGTTCTTGATGAAAAAAAAAAAAATGTGTCTTTTATTTTTACTTAAATACCAAAGGAACTTTTTGGCCAAAAATATGGAGGCTGTACTGAAGAGAGCATTAAAGGCTGTCTGATTTCCCTTTCCCAGCTGGTGAATGCCAGGGTTTTGCTTCCCAGCTGAGTCAAATTTGTCGGAGGATCTCATCGGCTGCACTGTATGGGGTTAGATCCCAGAGGCACCTTTTGGGAAGAAGCTCAATCCAAGGCCAAGCAGGTATCCAAACTCACTATCAATCGAATGGGGCAGGGCAATGAGAAATCTGGTGATAGGGCACAGGATAGGTTTAAAGTGCCAGATAGGAGGGTCCTCTGAGCCAAAGCACATACTTTGCTTTCTCTAGTGAGCCAGGGGCACTGATATCTGGATAGGGAGAAACTCTTAATGGTACTGAATGCCCCCCACGCCCAAAATGCTTGCCTAGGGAATTTGGATTTTTATGCTATTAGCAGTAAAGAATCATGGAAATTGTTCGTAGTACCATGTTTTGCTTTTCTTTAGCAGGGCAATGAATGAGAAAAGTACTGTTGGGGAAATTATTCTGGAAACAATATACAGAATGAATTGGAGGATAGAAAAAAATAGAGGTTGAGACTGCATGAGATGGTAAGGGACTGCACAAAAGGATGATAATGAGACTAGAAAAAGGTGGATGTATGTGTGAGAAGATACAAATGAAGAATCAACAGGACTTGTTATTTGGCTGAATATGAAGAATAGAGAAGGGTGAGTTTCCAAGATGACCCAAGTTTTGAATCTAAGTGAAGAGGAAAATGTTGGCACCAATCAGGAGTAAGAGCAGTTGGCCTTTCCCTTGTCTCCCCTTCAGTTTTCCCTGAGCATATTTTGGTGGAAATAGCTCATTTTAGGGAAATCGATATGCTGAAAATATGTGTATCTGGTAATTTGAGCAGGAAAAGAGAAAGAATGAACCTTTTTCCTGATTATAAAATTCTTCCTAGATAGGAAGATAACATAAACACAGTACAATAAAGATATCATGAATTCAAGCTAATATTTTAAAAAATATTGTTTAGTAGGGGTGGGGATAAACTGGTATTTGTATCAACAAATATTGTCTTTTTATGTAAAAAGAACTGATTTATTATATCACCTGAATGTAGCATAAAATTTTCACATTTCATAGTTTGAAATCATTCCTGCCAATAATATTCAATTTTTATTTTGCTGAACCCATTGGAATTTGCTTCAATTGGAAAAGCACATTTTCGATTTCAATCAGCTTTCAGTTATAGAATCTTAAAAGTAATTATCTGACACAGAAGACATCCAACACTGTTCTATTTGATTTTTCCATTTCATATTCAGAAAATGAAATTTATTCTGCAAAAGAAATGTTTATAGAAACAAGAGAAAGATACATTCATTTAGGGATTTACTCTAACCAAAAATCAAGACTGAAAAAATTGGGCCAAAAAATCCCACTTTTCTGTAGTTTTTTGTTTGTTTTGGGTCCCTCTCTCTTCAGTTTTCTTTTGCAGTATTTTGAAATTAGAAACTTCTTAGGAGTCCTATTAAGGGTTCAAATTTTAGACAATAAAACAAATCACTTGTTCCCAGTAAACAGCAGCATGCCTTATAGTATTTGGTGTCATAATTTTAGCTGACTTAGGCTTCAGAAGGCTGTCAGCTGATCTCATGGTTGATATCCAACTTATAATTGCACAGTGCAACGTGCATTTATGTGTTGCAAGATTCTCACCAGAGATTGTTGTTTGGTATTTCTACTTGAGAACCCCAATGGAGCAAGACAGCTTACATTTAGCCTATTATTCAAGGAGTTACTTAATTAACCAGCATGATATTCCCAATTAGTTCCAATGTGTCCACATGAATTCACGTAGACTAGAGTCCCAAGATGGTCAACAAGCTAGTTACCTTTTTTTTTTTTTTAAAGCTCTTTATTGGAATATATTTGCTTTTCACTCTTGTACAAGTTTTTGAGGTACACCAAAGTGAATCAGCTGTATTTATACATATATCTCCATATCCCCCCTCCCGCGACTCCCTTCCCCTCTTCATCAAGTTGCTCTCCTTTTGTTATACAGCAACTTCCCACTAGCTATCTGTTTTACAGTTGGTAGTGTAAATATGCCTATGCTACTCTCTTACTTCCTCCCAGCTTCCCCTTCGCCCCCCACCCCAGCCCCATGTCCTCAAGTCCATTCTCTACTTCTGTATCTCCCCTCTTGCCCTGTCACTGGGTTCATCAGTACCATTCCTTCAGATTCCATATGTATGTGTTAGCATACGATATTTATTTTTCTCTTTCTGGCTTACTTCACTCTGTATGACAGACTCTAGATCTATCCACCTCATTACATATAGTTCAATGTCATTCCTTTTTATGGCTGAGTAATATTCCATTGTATATATGTGCCACACCTTCTTTATCCATTCATCTGTTGATGGGCATTTAGGTTGCTTCCATGTCCTGGCTATTGTAAATAGTGCTGCAATGAACATTATGGTACATGTTTCTTTTTGGATCATGGTTTTCTCTGTATATACGCCCAGCAGTGGGATTACTGGGTCATATGCTAGTTCCATTTTTAGTTTTTTAAGGAATTTCCAAACTGTTTTCCATAGTGGCTGTACCAACTTACATTCCCACCAATGGTGCAGGTGAGTTCCCTTTTCTCCACACCCTCTCCAACATTTATTGTTTCTAGATGTTTTGATGATGGCCATTCTGATCGGTGTGAGGTGATACCTCATTGTGGCTTTGACTTGCACTTTTCTAATGATTAGTGATGTTGAGCATCTTTTCATGTGTTTGTTAGCCATCTGTATGTCTTCTTTGGAGAAATGTCTATTGAGGTCTTCAGCCCATTTCTGGATTGGGTAATTAGCTTTTTTGGTATCAAGTTGCATGAGCTCCTTGTATATTTTGGAGATTAACCCTTTGTCCGTTGCTTCATTGGCAAGTATTTTCTCCCATTCTGAGGGTTGGCTTCTAGTCTTCTTTATGGTTTCTTTTGCTGTGCAAAAGCTTTTAAGTTTCATGAGGTCCCATTTGTTTATTCTTGATTTTATTTCCATTATTTTAGAAGGTGGGTCAAAAAGGATCTTGCTTTGATGTATGTCATAGAGTGTTCTGCCTATGTTTTCCTCCAGGAGTTTTATACTGTCTGGCCTTACATGTAGGTCTTTAATCCGTTTGGAGTTTATTTTTGTGTATGGTGTTAGGAAGTGTTCTAATTTCATTCTTTTACATGTTGCTGTCCAATTTTCCCAGCACCACTTATTGAAGAGGCTGTCTTTTTTCCATTGTATTTTCTTGCCTCCTTTGTCAAAGATAAGCTGCCCATATGTGCTAGGATATACCTCTGAGTTCTCTATTCTGTTCCCTTGATCTAGCTTTCTATTTTTGTGCCAGTACCATACTTTCTTGATCACTGTGGCCTTATAGTATAATTTGAAGTCAGGAAGCCTAATTCCACCAACTCTGTCTTTCCTTCTCAAGATTGCTTTGGCTATTCGGGGTCTTTTGCGTTTCCATACAAACTGTAAGATTTCTTGTTCTAGTTCTGTGAAAAATGCTGTTGGTAATTTGTTAGGGATTGCATTGAATCTGTAAATTGCTTTGGGTAGGATAGTCATTTTCACAATATTGATTCTTCCAATCCAAGAGCATGGTATGTCCCTCCATCTGTTGGTATCATCTTTGATTTCTTTCATCATGGTATTATACTTTTCTGTATATGCGTCTTTTGCCTCCTTAGGCAGGTTTATTTCTAGGTATTTCATTCTTTTTGTTGCAGTGGTGAATGGGAGAGTTTCCATAATTTCTCTTTCTGCTCTTTCATTGTTAGTGTATAGGAATGCAAGAGATTTCTGCGCATTAATTTTGTATCCTGCTACTTTACTCAATTCATCGATTAGTGCTACCAGTTTTCTGCTGGAGCATTTAGGGTTTTCAGTGTATAATATCATGTCATCTGCAAAGAGTGACAATTTTACTTCTTCTTTTCCAATTTGGATTCCTCTTATTTCGTTGTCTTCTCTGATTGCTGAGGCTAAAACTTCCAAAACTATGTTGAATAATAATGGTGAGAGTGGACACCCCTGTATTGTTCCTGTCCTTAGAGGGAATGCTTTCAGTTTTTCACCATTTAGAACGATGTTGGCTGTTGGTTTTTCATATATGGCTTTCATTATGTTGAGGTAATTTCCTTCTATGCCCATTTTCTGGAGAGTTTTTATCATAAATGGATGTTGAATTTTGTCAAAAGCTTTTTCTTTATCAATTGAGATGATCATATGGTTTTTATCCTTGAGTTTGTTGATATGATGTATCACACTGATTGATTTGCATATATTGAAGAATCCTTGCATCCCAGGGATAAACCCCACTTGATCATGGTGTATGATCTTTTTAATGTGCTGTTGGATCCTGTTTGCTAGTATTCTGTTGAGGAATTTTGCATCTGTATTCATCAGTGGTATTGGCCTGTAATGTTCTTTTTTTGTGACATCTTTGCCTGATTTTGGTATCAGGGTGATAGTGGCCTCACAGAATGAGTTTGGGAGTGTTCCTCCTCCTGCTATAATTTGGAAGAGCTTGAGAAGGATAGGTGTTAGCTCTTCTCTAAATGTTTGATAGAATTCACCTGTGAAGCCATCTGGCCCTGGGCTTTTGTTTGTTGGGAGATTTTTAATCACAGTCTCAATTTCCATACTTGTGATTAGTCTGTTCATAGTTTCTATTTCTTCCTGGTTCAGTCTTGGAAGACTGTATTTTTCTAAGAATGTATCCATTTCTTCCAGGTTATCCAATTTATTGGCATATAGTTGTTTGTAGTAGTCTCTCATGATCTTTTGTATTTCTGAGGTGTCCGTTGTTACTTCTCCTTTTTCATTTCTAATTCTGTTGATTTGCACCTTCTCCCTTTTTTTCCTGATGAGTCTGGCTAATGGTTTATCAATTTTGTTTATCTTCTCAAAGAACCAGCTTTTAGTTTTATTAATCTTTGCTATTGTTTCCTTCCTTTCTTTTTCATTTATTTCTGCTCTGATCTTTATGATTTCTTTCCTTCTGCTCACTTTGGGGTTTCTTTGTTCTTTCTCTAATTGTTTTAGGTGTAAGGTTAGGTTGTTTATTCGATATTTTTCTTGTTTCTTGAGGTAAGACTGTATTGCTATAAACGTCCCTCTTAGAACTGCTTTTGCTGCATCCCGTAGGTTTTGAGTCATTGTGTTTTCATTGTCATTTGTTTCTAGGTATTTTTTGATTTCCTCTTTTATTTCTTTAGTGATTTCTTGGTTGTTTAATAGCTTATTGTTTAGTCTCCATGTGTTTGTATTTTTTACAGTTTTTTTCCTGTAATTGATATCTAGTCTCATGGCATTGTGGTCAGAGAAAATATTTGATACAATTTCAATTTTTTTGAATTTACCAAGGCTTGGTTTGTGACCCAAGATGTGATCTATCCTAGAAAATGTTCTGTGTGCACTTGAGAAGAAAGTGTATTCTGTAATTTTGGGGTGGAATGTCCTATAGATATCAATTAAGTCAAGATGGTCTAATGTGTCATTTAAAGCTTGTGGGTCCTTATTTATTTTCTGTTTGGATAATCTGTCCATTGATGTAAGTGGGGTGTTAAAGTCTCCTACTATTACTGTGTTACTGTCGATGTCCCCTTTTATGCCTGTTAGCATTTGCCTTATGTATTGAGGTGCTCCTATGTTGGGGGCATAGATATTTACAATTGTTATATCTTCTTCTTGGATGTATCCCTTGATCATTATGTAGTGTCCTTCCTTGTCTCGTGTAATAGTCTTTACTTTAAAGTCTAATTTGTCTGATATGAGTATTGCTACTCCAGCTGTCTTTTGACTTCCATTTGCATGGAATATCTTTTTCCATCCCCTTACTTTCAGTCTTTATGTGTCCCTTGGTCTCAAGTGGGTTTCTTGTAGGCAGCATATAGAAGGGTCTTGTTTTGTTATCCATTCAGCCAGTCTGTGTCTTTTGGTTGGAGCATTTAATCCATTTACATTTAAGGTGATTATTGACATGTGTGTTCCTATTACCATTTTCTGAATTGTTTTGTGTTTCTTTTTGTAGGTCTTTTCTTTCTCTTGTGTTTCCTGCTTAGAAAAGTTCCTTTAGCAATTGTTGTAAGGCTGGTTTGGTGGTGCTGAATTCTCTTAACTTTTGCTTGTCTGTAAAGCTTTTGATTTCTCCGTCAAATCTGAATGAGATTCTTGCTGGGTAGAGTATTCTTGGCTGTAGGTTTTTCTCTCTCAGGACTTTCACTATATCCTGCCACTCCCTCCTGGCCTGCAGAGTTTCTGCAGAAAGGTCAGCTGTTATCCTTATGGGTTTTCCGTTATATGTTATTTGTTGCTTTTCTGTTGCTGCTTTTCATATTTTTTCTTTGTGTTTAAGTTTCGTTAGTTTGATTAATATGTGCCTTGGTGTATTTCTCCTTGGGTTAATTTTGTATGGGACTCTCTGCGCTTCTTGGACTTGATTAATTATTTCCTTTCCCATGTTGGGGAAGTTTTCCACTATAACTGCTTGAAATATTTTCTCAGACCCTTTCTTGTTTTCTTCTTCTTCTGGGATGCCTATGATTCGAATGTTGGTGCACTTGATGTTGTCACCAAGGTCTCTGAGACTGTCTTTCATTCTTTTTATTCTTTTTTCTTTTTCCTGCTCTGTGGCAGTTATTTCCCCCATTCTATCTTCCAACTCACTTATTTGTTCTTCTGCCTCAGTTATTCTGCTGTTTATAGCAATCTAGAGTATTTTTAATTTTGGTTATTTTGTTATCTATTACTGTTTGTTTGCTCTTTAGTTCTTCTGAGTCCTTATTAACTGTTTCTTGTATTTTCTGTATTTTGTTATTGAGATTTTGGATCATCTTTACTATCATTACTCTGAATTCTTTTTCAGGCAATTTTCCTATTTCCTCTTCATTTATTTGGTCTTGTGTATTTTTACCTTGTTCCTTCATCTGTGACATAGTTTTTGTTGTCTCATTTTCCCCCCACTTTGGATGGGTGGGATTGTATTCCTGTCCCACTGGCTGTTTGGCCTGAGGTTTCAAGCACTGGAGTCTGTAGGCTGTTGAGTATAGCTGGGTCTTGTTGTTGAGTTGAGAACCTCTGGGAGATCTCCCTGTAAAGAATATTCCCTGGGAACTGGGTTTCCCTGTTAGTCCAATGTTTTGGACTCACAGCTCCCACCTCAGGAGCTCAGGCCTGACACTGGGCTTGTGTATCAAGATCCCACAAGCCGTGTGGAGCAGGGTAAATGAAAAAGTTAAAAAAAAAAAAGTAGGAGAACAGCAGAACAATAGCAGGATAAAATAATATGATAATAGGAAACTAACAGATGTGTTAGAAAAAATTAAAAAAAAAAGATGGAGTAACAACTGGAAGGTAAAACAACTGCAACAGCCTAAGTGAGGAGGTGGGAAGAAAAAAAAAAGAAAAAGAAAAAGAAAAAACAAACAAACAAACAAACAAAAAGCCAGAAAAGGCCTTGGCTGTGGGGAAGGGGCTTAGACAAGGGTGGGGGTTGGGGGGAGGGGGAGGTTAGACAATGGGCAGGGCCTAGGCTTAGAAAAGGCCCTGGGGGTGGTGGGGAATGGGGCTGAGGCCCAATGAGGCAGAGGGGCCCAGGAATGCCTCTGGTCCTGGGAGCAAAGGACCAGGTCAAGGTACCCAGCAGGTTCCCTGGGCCCGAGTTGGTGGGAGAGATGCAAGGCACCTCCCGCAGTCCTCCAGTCTCAGAGGGTCCCTCCCCCTTCGGACTCTTCTTCCTCACCCCCTCTCTCCTATTACCCTAGAGCCCTCACAGCTGCAGGGGGCACTGAAAGGCAGGAGACCAGACTCTGACGCCCAACAGGTTTGCCAGGGCCAACTGGGCTAGGGTAACACCTGCCGCACTTCCCCAGATCTCCCAGTCTGGTAGGGTCCCTGTCTGCCTCTCTTCCTCTCCCCCGCCCCCGACTCTTCTGGTTCTAAGCAGCTGGAAGGGGCCCTGAGAGTGAAGGACCAAGTCTGGGAGCCTAGTCGGCCTCCCTGGCCAAGAGGGCAGGTGAAACGCCCTCCAGCCTCCCCCATGCCGCAGTCTCAAAGACCCCACCCCCTCCTGTCTGCCTCTCTACCTCCTCGCCCCTCCTCCCTCCTTCCCACACCCCCAGGACCCAGGCAGCCCGGAGGGGGCCTTGGAGGGTAGAGGACCCCGCTGGGGAGCGCAGCAGGCCCCCTGGCCTCCTGGGCGGGAGGAACCCAGTCGCAGTTTCCTCGATCTCCCCAGCCCCCAGCAGTCCCTCCAGGCAGGAAGCTCCCCCCTCCCCCAGCCATCCCCCAGGGGCACTGGTCCCCTCAGGCTTCCCCTTCCCCGCGCCCCTGACTTCCCCCAGGTCCTACCTGGTTGCTCCTGGGTTCCTGCGGTCTGCTTGGGCCTCAGGCCCCCCGCCGGCCTCCGCAACTGTTCTATTTGTCTAGTTACCTTTTAAACCAGCTCTGAGTTTAAAATAATTTCTGTTGTGGGAAATCATGTAGGATTCACTCATTAAACAGTTAACTTGTTTGTTTCAGGGAACATTGTTATGAAATCACTTGGAAATGTAGCCATTTTGCCACTATGAGGCCATCAGTCACTAGCTGGGCTGAAGGTGTAGCTTTTTTTTTTTCTATTCTACAGTAATGTCCTTAGCTTTACATGGATAATACCAATGTCTTCTCCCTATCCCTAAAAAAACCAGTTATAATTCAATGAATCTTTTAATCCGTGATATTAGGAAATCCATAAAATTCAGAGACCAAGGAATTTCTTTTGGAAAGTGACGTTCTGGTGTTTTAGTTTTCCGGGGCTGCTTTAACAAAGTACCACAGACTCAGTGGCTTACGAAACAGAAAAATAATTTTCTCACATTTCTAGAGGCTATTAGTCCATGATCAAAGTGTCAGCAGGGTTGCTTCCTTCCGAGGGCTGTGAGGGAGGGACCTGTTTCAGGCACCTTCTCCCTGCATCTTCACGTTGTCTTTCCTCTGTACACCGTGTCTCTGTCTAAATTTCCTTTTCTTATAAGGACAACAGTCATATTAGATTAAGGCCCACCCATAAGATCTCATTTTAATTTAATTACCTCTTTAAAGACCCTATCTCCAAATATGGTTACATTCTGAAGTACTAGCATTGGGGGGAGTGGTTAAAACGTCAACATATGAATCTTTAGGGGAACATTATTCACCCCATAACATCTGGAGACAAGGTTTTCTGGATCTTAACGGTCTCTAGCCCCTCTTTGAGTCAGTGTAGGCTTTAGCTCTCAGGCAAAGTGAGTCACAAATGTGTCCCCAGACCACAGCAGTACTGCCTGACATGCACCCTGGGCTTCCTTTCTTCTATTTCTTTTACCTCAGGTCCAGCTTCATCACATGCGCTCCTCACAAGGCTGCTGGGAGATGGCTCACTGTGGTCACCAGCCTGTGAGATCTCCAGAGGCCTTGTCCAGGGTTCAGGGTCTGCTCCCACAGCTGCCAGTCCTCAGGTGCCACAGCCATGCTCCCAGCCACACTTGGCATCTGGGCTCCTGAAGCAGCCCTACCTGTACTCAAAGGCTCCCAAAGTCTTCTTGACTAACTTAGCTTCAGCCTCCAACCCCTCACCACACAAAGGACCACAAGCCAGTCCAAGGGATTTGGAGGAGAGACTTCATTCGGCCCTCACCAGCCTTCTCCTCCCTCTACCTCAGCCCATCAACCCTACAAAAATATCCTCACAGTTTCAAGACAGGGACTTCAACTCTGAGGAATGGAAACAAGCAACCTCTGGCGTACGAACGAATGTGGGGCGGTGAGGGTGGGCAGTGTGGTGGGTGAGCGGCGAAGTCTGTGCTGGTGGAGAGAAGGTGCGTAGTGTGTTTGTATGTATAGACAGTATTGGTTATTTGAGCACAGAAGCTGATTTTTCAGTCCTAGTTCTCTGAATAATCAGCCTGTCTACAGACATTTACAGATGTGTTAAGATAAAGAGAATCATAGAAACTTAAAGAATCTTAAGAAATCCTAGTTACTTATACCAGTATCTTTAGAGTGTATATGAAAAAACTTGGGTACAGAACTATTGTGTCCAAGCTTACATAATAGTTCATAAAAGATTAAATTTTATAAGTCTGAATGCTAACATATTTTCTAATGATCTTATACTATGAATTACAACCGTGTAAAGAGTTTCATATGAAAGCGCTTTGGAGTGTCTGCCCAGTTCATGACATCCCCCTAAAATATCCCCACCCTCACCTAAAGTGGGTGGATCTCCACCCTCCTGTCCACAGTTGGTTAGACTGGAGTGGACACCTGACCCAGGCTATGCCAATCCGAATTCCTTCCCTGGGAATTTGGAACTGACTTGGAGATAGAAAGCAGCAATCTGTGTGATCCTATGATGAGGTTAGGTTCTCCACTGCCCAGTAGTATCCAAGTAAAGGGACAGTGGCATCTTTCTCCCACTATCACTAACCCCCTCTGGGGTCAGGGCCCACCCTCTGTGGTGAAAAACTTAGGAATGTCCTACTCTGTTGAAATGGCTAATAGTTCACATGGACAGATCAGATGGAGATCCTTAAATTCGTATAGTCCAGGAGGCCTCCTTCTGCTGAATGGGCCAAGGTGATGTGATGTGCTAGCTGCTGTCCGTGGAAGGACCTCCACAGGTAGCAAAGCAACAGAGCCCAGCTAATTGTGGCTCCCTGACACAAGGACCAGGGCAAGTGTGGGCTCACTCCAGTGGTGACCCAAGATCTGCAGGCCTGGCTGGGCTCCCCCGTGTGTCTCCCAGCCCTGCTGAGTAAGGTACTCATAGCTTCTCTAGGCCAACTCTGCCTCCATCCATGTGGGTCCCCCAAAGTCCCGGTCTCTCATCCCAGGCTCCACTGACCTCCCTCCCTTCTCCCTGGGGGTAGGGAGTAGTTACATTCAAGGTCTTCTTCTAGCCTCTTTCCAATGTATTACTGTTAGGTTGCAAATTCTATACCCTGCTTCCTTCAAGGCCTTTTCATTTCTCACAATCCTTTCTTCTCTCAACAAACCTACCTCATTCAAATCAAAGACTTTTATGCATGTCTTCATGAAGACTTTGGCCTGTATGCAAGACTTCTCTGAAGTCTTCAAAAGAAATTATCTACTGTGGGCAGGTTTTCCAGAAATAACCCCTGCGGGTGAAGAACTTTGGCATCTGGCTGCTCTATGACTCCCACAGCAGCACCCACCACTATACTAAGAGTTCAGGGACCTGACCACTGCGAGTGCCATCACTCAGTGCTACTGAGATGGTACTGAGCACCCAGCACCACACCTGGCTCACTTGATCCAGATCTCTGATGCTGCCCAGCAGTTCCATGACTCCAAGGTCAAGTTCCCGTTGCCCCATTGGGCCCTGAGTCACTAGAACAAACCACGCTTCACCATCAAGAGGCTCAACACCCTCCTATTTTTATTTTACTTTTTTCTTTTCCGTTATGGTTTATTACAGGATATTGAATACGTTCCCTGGGCTATACAGTAAGACCTTGTTGTTTATCCATTCTATATATAATAGTTTTTTATTTGCTAATCCCAAACTCCCAATCCATCCTTTCCCCACCTCCCCTCCCCTTTGGCAACCCCAAGTCTGTTCTCTGTGCCTGTGAACGCCCTCTTTTAGATGCAGATCCTTCTGACCCAAGTCTGCCCAAATAAACTCCTTGAGGAAAGGGGGGGAAAGGACAGAAAATGTATAGGAAATATCTGTACCTTCCACTCAATTTTACTGTGAATCTTAAACTATTCTGAAATGTAAAGCCTTAAAAAAAAAAGAAAAGAAAAGAAAAAAAAAAGGGTTGCTGCTTCCAGAACTATTGTTTCTGACAGACTCTTGCAAAAGAGCTTATTTTGTTTAAAAAAAAAAAAAAAGGCAAGCATTGACTGTTTCTTTATCTTTGCATACTGGCTGGAACCTTCTTTATTCTCTTTCAGTCAGTATGGATGGCTCTGGAGGAGCAGAAAGAACTACAAACAGAAACACACACACAAATTCATATTTCAAAAAATCACCTCCTAGGTGGGTAAGCCCACTACTGTTGGCAGTCATATTCCACTTCGTGAATTAGGGAACAGGTAAAAGCCAGCAGGCAGGGATAATAAGGAAGTGGACTTAGAGAAGCGGGGAAGACCGTGGGAAGAGAACTATGTGGGTTCCTGATACATGTCAGTTTCCTAGTTTCTGCCCAACTAGAGCTGTCCTTTTATCCTCATTTTCTTAATCACTATATTTTTAAAATAAATTTCTAATTTTTCTTAAGCTAGTTCAAATGAGCTTACATATTTAGCAATCAGAACAGTGCTAATGAATATAGTTTTATAGTTTCAAAGTTAATCTACATTTTCCCAACTGTCTTAAAAAACACTTTAAAAAAAAAAAAACACTTTAAAACACATTAATAGGTGGTTAAATGATCCTACAATTTTTACTGTGAAAATCTGTATTACATACTGCAACTCTACGGTTAAAATTTTCTTGATGAAGATTTCAGAATGTGGTTGTCGCATAAAATCTTAGGTGTTGGTTTCCATCTGGAAAGAGATACAGGCAAGATACTAGACTAGCTCCCTGGCACTGACTGGTAGCTGCTGGGCTACGGATGTCTTCTTCAGATAAAGGCTCCCTCTGAGCGTGGGTAGTAGCAGGAAGAGACTGGACCTAGGGAGCAAGCGTCAGTGCTCCATCCTCAGCCACTACCAACAAGCATCAGATGCTCCTGATGTTGTTGAGTCCCTCGCCTTGACTTGAGGTCTGCCATATGTTAGGGATGAAAGTTATTTCCTTTCCCTATTATTTTCACTCTTCCTGACACCCTCTTTTAAGGGAAACTTATGGGAAATTTTGCTCCCATGACTCTTCCTGCCTTAAGCTGGAGCAATCAAATCCTCCCTGGAAGAAATTTGGAATTGGGTTTTCAATCTTAGTTGGGGTCTGGACAGAAAGTCATTGTTGTGCTTAGCTGGGCAGCGTGAGTATTCTGAAGCAGACACTGCTGGTGGGACAGATGAAGCAGATGTGCAGAGGGAAGGGAAAACTAGGAAACATGTAGCTTCTCTGAGAGATGGAAACAAAAAAAATTCATTTCTAAATTCCCAGCTTCTTGGGCACTGGTTCTTCCTGAGGCTGCACTGATATCTTGCCCCGGATTCCTTGAGATATACTTGTATTCTTCCAAAACACTTCACTGTGTGCTTAACCTGATTTGAAGGGACTCTTTTTGCAGTCAACCAAGTGTTCACAGCAGTCATTATATAATTGACAGAGTAGGTAGTCTGTCATCTATTCACATGATTCTCAGGACAGGTAATACAAAAACAAAAAACAAAACAATCCAAGTTTATTTCTTCCCTTTCCATTTATCTTTTCAAGCAAAGAAGGGTTTTCAATTTCTTAAACTTCTTTTTAATACGAGCAAAGATTTAAGAACTTGTTATATAAAGTGCCATTGTATTTTTCTTGTTGGCCTAGATGTGGGAGCCAAAAATTATCTATGCTTAAGATATGGGATGACAGATTCAGGAGTTCCCATTTTAAATAATATTGAGGCCATCAGATCCTTTTCCTCACAAATTTCAACTACTTATGTGGAGATGTTGTGCCAGAAATTTCTTACCATCTGTAGGATCCAGGTTGAATTCTAATGAACAAAAAAGCTAACTGAAAATGGAATGCTATCTTTGTCCAAAATAGACATAGACCTCTTGGTTGTAGCTTTCCTAGATAATTAAATCTAGAAGAGACCAATGAGGTTAGGAATTCCTAACCTGGAGTCCATTCCATATTGGGTGAGGCTGTGAGTCCACTGAAATTTATGCAAAAGTTAAAGCCTGGGTGTATTATGAGGAGAGGATCAATATACTTCCTCAGATTATCAGAAGGACATGTGGCACAAAGAGTTAACAACCAGTGAAAGCCCAACCCTCTTTTCACAGAAGAGGAAATTAAAGTAGAGCAAAGATGTGATCTGGTAAGTCACACATTAAGACAATAGCAGAGCCAAGGACTGGAAACCAGCATCCTGAACCTTATTCAGTTGTCTTTTGTGGCACCTCCCAGGTGCTCAAATAGAAGTGTTTTTATTTTTCAAGTTGGATTGTAGCAAATAAGCAAAGAATGTTCTTTAATGGGAAGAAGTGCTGCAGACTCCAATAATTTTTTTTCCTCAGTTGCTATTAGCAATAACTTAAACATTATAAGAATAGCCTCCTGGATTCTTGGGGATACTCATGGAATCAGGTAAGACAATATCTGTACCTCATAAAAGACTGTGACTGTTTAGAACACTTTTATGTCTTTTATATGCCATAATTCTATCACACTCCTGAGATTTGGAGAGCATCTCTTATGATCCACATCTTACAAAAAACTTTAAGGACTTGTTTAAAAGTCTTGTTGCCTGAAGATATAACCAATTTTAAAACAGAGGTTTTCTGACTCCCAGTCCTTAATCTATGTAGCACATAGCTTTGAAGTACCAAAGTGTACTTCTCTGGATAAGGGGAATGCAGCTATGGATGTAGAGATATAAGTGACTTCTTGGTGGCAAATAAATGGTAGATGAGCCAGAACTCAAATTCATGTTTCCTGAATTTTCTCTAACTGCTAATAGTAACATTTTTTGTTTTGTTTGGGGGTGCACTATACACCTAGTGGAGAGGCAGGGTGGTGTAGGAGAGAGAGCACTGGACTAGGGAGACAGGGACCTGGGGTCTCGCCCTGGCGCTATCGCTGGTCGGTTGTGAGACCTTTGACAAGTCACTTAACAGCTGGGCCCAGGTTCGTTTAGGGACTTGGGCTGATGATCTTAACTTTCCACAGTCTTTCAATAGTAAAGTTACCTTAGATTCTTCCATCTCTGTGTGTGTATGTATGTATCCCCACCCATGTTATAAATTCTACCTCAGAATTCTGGTGTCCATCTGCAGTCAAACATAAAATGGACATCCAGTGAGAGATTTTGAGAGAATGAAGTGACTTTCAAAAGCTACTTTTATGAAATTAAAAATAGCAGATTACAAAGAATTAGACTATTGTAATTTTCTTACCTCAAAGATTTTTACAATAATTAATCTTGTACTTTAGTTCAAGAATAGTAGATTGTAGGCTACTAAAATATTAATTTTTATGGCTCTTTACTTCCAATTCCAATGTTGAGTTTGGGCAGATCCTATCTTCCCAAAGCTGCCAGGATGTGATTGGGCACATATTCCTTCTTAGGCTCTGCTGTGTATACCTTCACTCCCTTTGGTGGCAAAGATCAGATGTATCCAGTTTACTTTCATAGGATTAAAGTCATCAAAATTCATCATTTCTGTGAGATCAGGGAGAACATGCTTTGGCTAAACTACAGCTATTAGAGTGTTCTAACTGTAACTCATAGCCGCTCTTAGCATGAGGAAAGCAAGTACATTCTAGAGGTTCAAACGTACTTCAAATCTTTACAAACACATACTCACTGGTGAATTTTTACTGTTTTCTTCTCAACATTCTCTCCATTCTTGATTTTTACTACCTATTTTGAAGACATAAAAACTGCAAATAAGCAGTGATAAATTAAATGAAGTGTTTTAGAACAAATAAACACAAAGTTATTATAAACAGCCAGATGTTTATGTTGGTGGCCTGGCATCATGGGTGGGGTCATTAGTATTTTACAGTTAAAAGCTCGTTTTACTGAGATGTGTAGAATAACAAAACAAACAAAAAACTCAGATGTTTCCTTTCACACAAATTTGTTCTGCTGTGAAGTTTGGTATTCCTGATCAGTTGTTGTGGGATTCTACTTCAGCCTTTTGAGGTGCAGATTGACAGGTGCTGGGCTGAGGAGCTTCAGGGATCTAGGTGCACTGAATTCTGGCTTGCATAGTGAGCTGGGATGCTGTGAAATAGCTCTAAGTAAATCTGTCTAATCTGTGATGAAGGAGGGTTGTGGTGTTTATCAAGGAATAGGCCATGCTTAGATTTGAATAAAAGATGCCTCATATCAAGGCCATTACTAATTTTCATAGTCTATTTACTTTTATCAGTTTGTTGTATTTTACTTCAGTGAACTGCATTAAACAACTGCACCAATTCTTTTCCCCAATTACCCTGGTTGTAGCACTCTTTTAAAGGTTAACAATGATCTACTTAATAATCACATCCAACAGCCTGTACTCATCCTACTTGACTCTTGTCTAATTTGACATTACTGATGACCTCTACTCTGTAGCTTCCAGGATGTTACTCTCTCTCTCTCTCTCTCTCTCTCTCTCTCTGTGTGTGCTTCTCTCTAACTGCCCTTTCTTTTGTATCTCTGGCAGCTCTTCTCATTCCATCTGCTCCCATATGAGTTAATATTTCCCAGGATTCTATCTTTAGCTTTCTCTTATTTCTTACCCTCTCTCATTCACTCCAGTGGCTTCAACTACCATTTATAAGACACCAGTAACCCCCAAATCCATGACCCCTGTCTTGACGTGAGCTCCAGGCTTTCCTGATCTCCAGACTTCTGTTTCCAGGTGAATCCTAAATAGCTCCCCTAAGATACACTGACAGCCTCTCAAACTCAGCGTGTCAAACAGAGCTCATCGTCTCCCCTCCCTGTGGAAGCAGCCTCCAAGATGGCCCGCAATGATACCCATTCCTGGTGCACTGAATGAAGGTACCTACACCCTTGAGTGAAGGTACCTACACCCTTGAGTGAAGGCAGAGCATGGGTCTGGATGGCGGGCACCATATGTAATTCTTTCTCTTATTCTTTGAATTTGTTCAGAATAATGTCGTCTGTTTTATATTATAAATGTTTCAAGTTCAGGAATCAATACCTTAACTTGTTCTTAAGGTCACCTTGTCCTTAGACTCATGCCTAAAAAATGTTCATGATAATTTTTGTTCTGTTTAGCAAACCCTTGAGTTTTAAGAAAATATTTAACAAAACAATACATGATTTCTTTATCTTAAAAAACTGTCCATTTAAGAAACAAAGTAACGATCTTCATATTTTATTTTGAATGTATCTTCGGCCGTCAGTGCCTATGCTGCTTCTTCCTCAACCTTTCATAATTGTCTCATTGGAGCCCTCACATTGGTCCACATAAAGGAGCTGGAGGCAACCTATCTATATATTTTTTAAGCTTAAAGATATTTATTAAAGTTGTCAAATTTATAGATTTAATTGGGTATGTTGAAAATTTCATGGCATCTTATGATTTATATAAATGCTTTATCTCTCAAATAATTTTTATTTTCCTCAACACATTTTACAATTTTTTAAAACTCTTTATTGGAGTATAATTGCTTTACACTGTTATGCCAGTTTCTGCTGTACAGCGAAGTGACTCAGCTGTATTTATACATATATCCCCATACCCCCTCCCTCCCGTGACTCCCTCCCACCCTCCCTATCCCACCCCTCTGTCATCACCAATCATCAAGTTGATCTCTCTGTGTTATGCAGCAGCTTCCCACTAGTTGTCTATTTTACATTTGGTAGTGTATATATGCATATATATATGTCAATGCTATTCTCTCACTTCGTCCCAGCTTCCCCTTCACCCCTCACCCCGTGCCCTCAAGTCTGTTCTCTACATCTGCGTCTTTATTCTTGCCCTGTCACCGGGTTCATCTGTACCATTTCTTCAGATTCCATATATGTGAATTAGCATATGGTATTTGTTTTTCTCTTTCTGGCTTACTTTGCTCTGTATGACAGACTCTAGGTCCATCCACCTCACTACAAATAACTCAATTTCATGCCTTTTTATGGCTGAGTAATATTCCATTGTATATATGTGCCACACCTTCTTTATCCATTTATCTATTGATGGGCATTTAGGTTGTTTCCATGTCCTGGCTGTTGTAAATAGTGCTGCAATAAACATTGTGATACATGTTTCTTTTGGGATTATGGTTTTTTCAGGGTATATGCCCAGGTGTGGGATTGCTGGGTCATATGGTAGTTTTTTTTTAGTTTTTTAAGAAACCTCCAAACTGTTTTCCATAGTGGCTGTACCAATTTACATTCCCACCAATGGTGCAAGAGAGTTCCCTTTCCTCTGCACCCTCTTCAGCGTTTATTGTTTCTAGATTTTTTGATGATGGCCATTCTGACTGCTGTGTGGTGATACCTCATTGTGGCTTTGACTTGCATTTCTGTAATGATTAGTGATGTTGAGCATCTTTTCATGTGCTTGTTAGCCATCTGTATGTCTTCTTTGGAGAAATGTCTGTTTAGGTCTTCCATCCATTTGTGGATTGGGTTATTTGCTTTTTTGGTATTAAGCTGCATGAGCTGCTTGTATATTTTGGAGATTAATCCCTTGTCCGTTGCTTCATCGGCAAATATTTTCATTGTCTTCTTGTCTTGTTTATGGTTTTTTTCACTGTGCAAAAGCTTTTCAGTTTCATGAGGTCCCATTTGTTTATTTTTGATTTTATTTCCATTATTTTAGAAGGTGGGTCAAAAAGGATCTTTCTTTGATGTATGTTATAGCGTGTTCTGCCTATATTTTCCTCTAAGAGTTTTATAGTGTCTTGCCTTACATTTAGGTCTTTAATCCATTTTGAGTTTATTTTTGTGTATGGTGTTAGGAAGTGTTCTAATTTCATTCTTCTACATGTAGCTGTCCAATTTCCCCAGTACCACTTATCGAAGAGGCTGTCTTTTCTTGTATATTCTTGCCTCCTTTGTCAAAGATAAGGTGCCCATATGTGTGTGGGTTTATCTCTGGGCTCTCTATTCTGTTCCATTGATCTAAATTTCTGTGTTTGTGCCAGTACCATACTGTCTTGATCACTGTAGCCTTGTAGTATAGTTTGAAGTCAGGGACCCTGATTCTTCCAGCTGCATCTTTCCTTCTCAAGATTTCCTTGGCTATTCAGGGTCTTTTGCGTTTCCATACAAACTGTAAGATTTCTTGTTCTAGTTGTGTGAAAAATGCTGTTGGTAATTTGATAGGGATTGTGTTGAATCTGTAAATTGCTTTAGGTAGTATAGTCATTTTCACAATATTGATTCTTCCAATCCAAGAACATGGTATGTCCCTCCATCTGCTGGTATCATCTTTGATTTCTTTCATCAGTGTCTTATAGTTTTCTGCTTACAGGTCTTTTGCCTCCTTAGGCAGGTTTATTCCTAGATATTTCATTCTTTTTGTTGCAATGGTAAATGGAGTGTTTCCTTAATTTCTCTTTCTGCTCTTTCATTGTTAGTGTATAGGAATGCAAGAGATTTCTGTGCATTAATTTTGTATCCTGCTACTTTACTCAATTCATCGACTAGTGCTAGCAGTTTTCTGGTAGCACCTTTAGGGTTTTCTATGTATAATATCGTGTCATCTGCAAAGAGTGACAATTTTACTTCTTTTCCAATTTGGATTCCTTTTATTTCATTTTCTTCTCTGATTGCTGTGGCTAAAACTTCCAAAACTATGATGAATAATAGTGGTGAGAGTCGGCACCCTTGTATTGTTTCCTGTCCTTAGAGGGAATGCTTTCAGTTTTTCCCCATTTAGAATCATGTTGGCTGTTTGTTTGTCATATATGGCATTCATTATGTTGAGGTAATTTCCCTCTGTGCCCACTTTCTGGAGAGTTTTTATCATAAATGGATGTTGAATTTTGTCAAAAGCTTTTTCTGCATCTATTGAGATTATCATAACATTTTTATCCTTCAATTTGTTAATATGATGTATCACACTGATTGATTTGCGTATATTGAAGAATACTTGCATTCCAGGGATAAACCCCACTTGATCATGGTGTATGATCTTTTTAATGTGCTGTTGGATTCTTTTAGCTAGTATTTTGTAGAAGATTTTTGCATCTATATTCATCAGTGGTATTGGTCTGTAATGTTCTTTTTTGGTGACATCTTAGCCTGGTTTTGGTGTCAGGGTGATGGTGGCCTCGTAGAATGAGTTTGGGAGTGTTCCTCCTTCTGCTATATTTTGGAAGAGTTTGAGAAGGGTAGGTGTTAGGTCTTCTCTAAATGTTTGATAAAATTCACCTGTGAAGCCATCTGGCACTGGGCTTTTGTTTGTTGGGAGATTTTTAATCACAGTCTCAATTTCAGTGTTTGTGATTGGTCTGTTCATATTTTCTATTTCTTCCTGGTTCAGTCTTGGAGGATTGTACTTTTCTAAGGATGTATCCATTTCTTTCAGGTTATCCAATTTATTGGCAAATAGTTGTTTGTAGTAGTCTCTCATGATCTTTTGTATTTCTCTGGTGTCCCTTGTTACTTCTCCTTTTTCATTTCTAATTCTGTTGATTTGCGTCTTCTCCCTTTTTTTCCTGATGAGTCTGGCTAATGGTTTATCAATTTTGTTTATCTTCTCAAAGAACCAGCTTTTAGTTTTATTGATCTTTGCTATTGTAACCTATATTTTTAAATGCACAGTCTGATTTTCTTTCCTCATGAAGGACTGAAATCAAAGCAGAAACAATTGTCACCTGTAAACTAATTCCTTCTCAAAGTATCAATGAGCTACTAAACCTCCCTGTGCAGTTTTTCTTTCATAAAATGAGAAAAATAATGCCAAATTTGCTGGTTTGTGGAAAGGATTAATTAGGTCAGAACTGTAATGATAGATAGCCTGGCAAGCTTTAAATAAAGGTGCTATTTCTAGAATTTTCCCACTCAGTTCAGGAAAGGATAATAAACTAGATCTCACAATTGTAAAATTAGCTTTTTCCCTTTGTAAAAATAATTTGTGGATGAAATTTGGAGAGGCAAATGAAATGAAACATGGTTTGAAATTTAGCTAATTTGTTTCCTTCACTGAATCCCTCCTTTCCTTCTTCCCTCTAAACTACATACAAAACACACCTAAACCTTTAATCAGGGGGTTCTTTTAGGTTTATTCGTGGATTATCAGTTTATAACTAACTTTGATCTTGGTGGAGTCTCTCTGGGAAAATGACTTCAAATTCTCAAAAATCCTCAACTCCAGCTTAGACCATCATTATCACTGGTGTGATATTTCTTGCTGCCTGCAGGGCAGTGCTCTCGCATACACCAACAACCTCCAAATTCAACCTGTTTGAAACAAAATATTATTGAACACCAAAACTCACTTTCCTTCCTAAATTCCTTTGTAAAGTCGTGCTACTATTCCTTCTTTTTTCTCAGGGTCACAAGCATGGATAATTTTCATCCAGTTGACCAATGTGTTCCCTTCTCATGAGCCAGACATTTATTTTAGTCTGTTATCAAGTCCTGCCAATTCGTCATCAACAATCACCATCTTCCTCTGCTAAACAGTGAGTATCTCTCAAGGGCAGGGATGATGTCTTATGATCTTTGTATCCCAAGTTCCTAACATTGGGCCTGGATGTTTTTAAACAGGTGGCTTAACAAATGTTTGCTGAATTAACGAATTATTGAATGATTGGACAGCCTTAACTGTTATTCCCCTTCCTCCTTGTTCTCACTGCTTGAGTTTAGTTTGACCACCTGAAGGCTGGACATTGCAACAGCATCCTAGTCACTCCTTTCACATGTCAGAGCCAGAATCAAGCTTTTTGGAGGCTCCTTGGAATACCTTATATTAAGGATCTGATTTATATTACTTTGTCCTGTTTCAAACATCTTTGGACTGTTTCACTCCCCTCCTCAAAAACTCCTAATTGCTTCCCAAATTAAATGTAAACTTTAAGAGTTTTAAAGACTCCATTTAGTGGGCAATTCTTTCTAAATGTTTCATCTCTAATAATTTTTATTTAAATTCTCTGCTCCAGTCCATTGCATTTCCCAGTGGTACCGGAATGTCACTTTTCTGCTCCCCGACCTGGGCCTTTCATATGTGCTAGCCCTAAAGCAGTGTAATGCCCCTTCACTTCTCTGCTGCCTTCAGAATGGCTTGACACTTACTTTCTTTAGGAAGATTTTGCTGGAATCTATCTACACACCACTAACAACTAGCCAGTGGATCAGTACTCATATACATATAGCCCAATAGCTTAAAAAAAAAAAATTTACTAACATTACTGTTACATCTGAGAATTCACCAGTATTTTTAAGATAACTATGGATAATTTTTTCTAGTTTTTAAAAAAAATTTTTTTATTGAAGCATAGTTGATTTACAGTGTGTTAATTTCTGCAGTACAGCAAAGTGATTCAGTTATACATTTATATATTCTTTTCCATATTCATTTCCATTATGGATTATTACAGGATATTGAATATAGTTCACTGTGCTACATAGTAGGACCTTGTTGTTTATCCATCCTGTACATACTAGATTGTATCTGCTAATCCCAGACTCCCAATCCTTCCCTCCCCCACCTCCCCTCTGCCTTGGCAAGCACAAGTCTGTTCTGTATATCTGTGGGCTTGTTTCTGTTTCATAGGTATGTTCATTTGTGTCATATTTTAGATTCCACATATAAGTGACAACATATGGTATTTGTCTTTCTGACTTGCTTCACTTAGCACGATAATCTCTAGGTCCATCCACATTGCTGCAGACGGCATTAGTTCATTCTTTTTTAAGGCTGAGTGATATTCTATTGTATATATATATACACATCTTCTTTATCCATTGCTCTGTTAATGGACATTTACGCTGTTTCCGTGTTTTGGCCCATTAGTTTCTATATGTGTGTATAGTTAAGCTGTATCCGTATTTTAAAGTGTTTATTGTGTTAAACATTGATACAGTACAGGCCACTTGGTTGAAAGGAAATTGGACAGGATAGGGTACACATGGACTGGCATCAAACAAGTGGACTGGCCCAAGTAACTATTTCCTAGGGGTGTAATAATTACCTAATCTGGAGACCTCCATTTCTTCATGTGTAAAATGAGGGTGATAATAATTACCTCTTGGAGTTACAGAGAGGAGTACATGTACAGCAGTTAGCCCAGTGCTAGAAAATGGTAACTTTGATACATGGCACTATTACAACTGTCACTAGATTAAAAGTATAAGCCTCAGTTTTAGATCATTTCCTCTGCAAAGCAGAAGTAGTTGTCTTTTTAATAAAGGAGCATACAAATGACTTATTTTCCCTATAAACTATTATATACATAATAGTTAAAATCTTGGGACATTAGATCTTTATCTCGTCTCACTTTTAAATATTACAACATATTTTTTTCTTCTCTGAATAAGTTAGGTAACCTAAAATTTATTTCACCTTCAATATTAACTTTTTTAACAAGTGGATATTGCTTTTTAATACTCTAAGAACTGGAGTTAAGTATCTGGTTATATCTGTGATATGTCTATCTCATTTTACACAAGCTGTCTTCTCATCAATAAAACTCAGAAAGACATGCTCCAATTTGAGAATTAGCTGACGCATGCAGATGAAATTCACTCAATCAATGTATGGGCATGTTCTGATCATAAAATAACTGGCTGAACTCAGAAAGAAAAAAGATGACCTAGCCCATTTTAATTATTGATGGAAAACATCCTTACATTATGTTGTCCGAGACCTGTACTTTTTTTTGGAACTATAACTAAAATGATGAGACTCTGGAGGACCTACAGTATGAAAACATGCTGTCAAAAAGATCACTTTGTCTTCTGGGAAGGATACTAAATAGCAGGGTATGGGGCTAGACCACAGATGTTTGGTTTAACAGTTCACAGCTGAGGATGGTAGGTAGTCTCAGAAAATTATAAAATGCCTCTGCTGAGCCAGTACCGGTAAGATTCCACCTACGTGTGCGCTACTTAAATATCTTCCTACATACTTGAGCCTAAGTGACCTGTCAGCAGAGGGTGTCTGTGACAAGTTACAAGAGAATGGCCTTACTTGCTTAGGATTGTGTGGGGGTGTTGAACATGGCACTTTAAGCATAAATTTATGAGGTGCAAACTTTTAATGCAAAGATGACTCATAAGGTTTCAGAATGTGTAAATATGAAGCACAGTCTAACTTATACCGTCACTGGTGCTCACCCACAGCAAAACTAGCCTGGGTTGATTACCAAACTGTTTGGACTACCAGGAAATTCACAAAATTTGTCACTTTTAATAGGCTGATGAGAAAAATTCTTGGGGTAATTTTAACACTTGTTTGGCGCTACCATCTTAAACCAGTGTTACATGTACTTAACCTGCATTTTGCAATATTATGTTTGATAGCAGCATTCAATTAACTCTATTTCTGAGACTATGAAGAAGTCAATTCTTTTGAAAAGTTACACTGGAAAATTAGGACAGCAATTTGTATAATAAATAAAAAAATAGAGGCAAGAGAAAAAGGATCATAACTAAACATTTGATATGGATGCTGAAATAAAACTAAGATCAGCATTTTTTTGTGATTCATTTCTGATGTTCCTTGAGAGTTTTATGCAATTGCTACAAAAATGTCATAAAAAATTTCCTTTAATTGAAGATGAACTGGTAAAGACTAGACCTTTCACCTTGTTGAGAGCAATACCTGGAGCTAGATTATTTAGCTGTCAGAAGAATAACCTTGGAAACTGTGACCAAACAGACACAAACCAGGAGACCCAGAATTCAATAGGATATTGTTTTAATACTTCAAAACGCTGTGGCCCTCAGAAGACAGGAAAATATGAAATAAAATATAAAGGATCTTAATCAATTCTGTAAATGGAACCAACCATTATTCATAGTTCCCTTAAAATTGCTATGATACTATGTATAAAATAGATAACTAATGAGAACCTACTGTAGAGCACAGGGAACTCAGCTCAATGCTCTGTGGTGACCTAAGTGGGAAGGAAATCCAAAAAAGAGGGGATATATGTATACATATAGCTGATTCACTTTGCTGTACAGTAGAAACTAACACAACACTGTAAAGCAACTATATTCCAACAAAAATTAAAAAAAATAAACTTATGGATAGAAAAAGATTTTTTTATAAGTTGAACTTAAAAACTTAAACACAGTAAGTTCTTGGATTCTAACTTCAATCAGTTGACTGTGAACTTACAAAATAAATATCTGAGTAGCTTTTTCTGCACAAAAAATTTAAAACACCATAGAGGTGGGTTTTTCCTTAAAAAAAAAAAAATGTTCATAGGTCAGTAGAAACAAAGGCCAGAGAAAAGATTTTAAAGCTTTAACTGCTGCATACCCAAAAAGTAAGAAAAACGCCAGCATTTAGCTTTTGATCACTTCTATGTAAGAATCATCTTAGAGAGTCACTAAGGAAACAGTCAATAGTAAGGTTTTTTGAGATTAAACATATTTATAACAAAAACAAATTTCTGGACATTGGATCGTTCTTTTATTAACTTCGGAGGCCCACACTTGAGATCTCATTTATGAGAACACCCACAGATAATAACAAATAAATAAGCCTGGATTCCCTGAAACACCACCCATGCACACAGCTGGACCATAAGGTGGTTTTTAGTTAAATAGCAGCTACCATATTTGGTCTTATGCTTCAAGCTGTTACAAACACAAAATGTTTGCTCAATTCTAACTTCAGCTATTTACTAACTGAATTCATTTCCTATAAGAGATAGACCTCCTAGTTTCATTAGGTTAATGTCTTGGTTGATTTTCTTTTGAAGACTCGGTGCAGTATGAAGTGAAGTCACAAGTAAAATGGGTATTGTGTCATTAATACTTAAACATTTGAGTAGCCAAGTGAGCAGAACATATGCTAGGAAATTCCCTGCATGCTTATTTAGGTTTCAAGTCTTACCATCATCTATAATTATAAAGGTACACTAGGTGTTCATAATCACCAAATCCTAAAGCTTTTACCCAAGTGGTTTTACTAATTAAGGACAGGAAAACGCACTTTCTTCCCTCCTGCCTTTTGACAGGTTCAACGGGACTGTCAAAAGAATGATTATCCATGACAAGCATTATTTTGAACCATTCGGCTTAATAATTTTTTAAAATGTGACTTCAAAGTGAAATGCACTACCATTATGGCTTTATCAGCACAACCCACCTCCTTCTGCTAACTATTCCAGTCCTTGCTGATCTCAAGTCTCACTCACTAAATGTGCTTTCTTTCACTGGTGAAGTATCTAGTACCATAACGCCTACTGACCACAGAAGGCAGTTAAATGTCAGTTCCTTATTAATCCCTCTGTAACACACTGAAATTTGGATTTTATCTGAATGGTAATAGTTCCCATTCAACTAAGTATTGCGTTCCCAAAGGACAAAGATCATGTCTTATATTTCTTCTGTGGCCTCCACCCTCACCTGAGCACCTGGCCCAGCACTGAAGCTCTTTATTAATTTACCAACCTCATCAATTACAATTTTGTTGCAAAGCTTTTGCTAATTCTCTACCACAGATAAGTTCAATTACATATAATTAGCCCTTAATACTGAGACCAAATCACATTAACACTTTGCAAATATTAGTATATCATAAATATTAAATCCTAATGTTCCCCCTTTAATTATTAATTTAGTTGGTTAGATATGGTGGGCAGTTTTCAAAATGCCTTTGTAACTTTCTCGTAAGTGAGAACAATATAAACCAAATTTTCTGACAGACCAGAGTAAACTGAGTACCTGTCTGCCAAATAATTTTATAGAAGTGAAGGTAGCTGACAATAATATTTAGTCTTAAGACATAAGCCTCTGGCCCCTAACACTCAAGCTGAGACCAAATGAGAGAGGGGAGACAAGTAGGCCAATACTACTGTGAGGAGTGCTATGCAGAAAGCTCTATCAACATAGATGTGTGAGGCACAGAAAGTCTTTATTGCCACAGGAAGCAAGTGCACTCGTCCCACCTCACCATCAGCTTTAATAGTCACAGAAACGCAGACTTCACATAATAAAGTACAACACAGACTTGGGGAGAAATGGTCCCTTGGACTATATTGGCTGTAATACTGAGGTAACCAATTGACCTTGTTCAGTGAAAATACCTCTAACACAATGAAAAAAATCAACTAGTTATAACATCCAGTTCATATATACAATTCAAATAAAAATATATATTATTTGCTTCAATGTATAGCAAGTTTAATACATTAGTGTTTACAAAATAAAAACTGTATTCTACTGAAATTTTTCTTGTGCTTCCCCCTTATCACTATGCATGAAAGACCAGAAAAGTATGATACTTAATGAAACTTATTTATGGATTTAAAGATGCAGTTTGTGCGGTCATGAAAGACAGATAAATATTAGTTGGAAGATCACCACATCTTTAAAAATTGTTGCTTATTAAAATCTACAAACTTGAACCATAAGACACAATTTAAAAAAAAAACCCACAAAATTTCTCAAAATAGATTAGAATACAGGAAACGTTTCATGAAACTACTGAGATACTAACCAGTTCTATGGCTAATATTAAAAACTGAACAATCTATGTAAATCGTATTCATACTATTTCTACAAACAGTTAACAACACAACCACAATAATCAACCTCAAGCTAGCAACAAAGCTGCAAGATCCATAAAAAGCTTCTTCAGTGGGAAAGACACTATGGTACAATTAAAACATTTAGGAAGGGGAAAAAAGCCTTTTAATAGTATAAAAGTTGTTTACTGGTGTTTCTACTGTAAAGCTATTCTACAGATCAAAATGAAAAAGGAATTATATATGTGACAGTGATCAGAGACTACAGTGCAGACATTTCACCTAACATTTGCCTAATGAATTTTAGTATAACAGATTATAACTTAATATTTTTTACATAGTTATGACCTAGAGCAGAACCAGAAACAACAAAATAACCACACATATTCCAAGTCAATACACTCTTCTCAGCAATATCTGGGTTTAGATGAATCTGGAGGAAGTAGGTAAAGCTGTCAAACATCTTCTCCTCTTAAACCAACAGAAAAAATGCAAGTTGGTAGAAGCAGTATTTGTTTTTCACTATGGATTCCAATGTGAAATTCTGATAAGTATGCAAGTATGTTATTAACATTTAAGCACACCCTCAAATATATGCATACAACCCATTAATTAAATAGGGAGAATTAAAACAGATTTTCAAGTTAAAATGAGTTTTAAGAAAAAAATTGCATTCATAAATCTGAAAAGTACACAAAAATGAAACTGTAAAATAAATAATGAATGTAAGTGTCAACTAAACCTCCACAGCAATATGCCTGCAAATGTGGATGCCCTGCCTGTCCACACTTGTGATGGTGTGCACGGGAAGACATTTCCCAGGGAGAGCCATCTAGCTTCTCTGACGCTGGTACGTAGAGTAAGAATTTCTGGATATAAAACAGTACTTTACTATATATTATAGCCTTTGTTAAGTCACCATCCTTATCACATTTAGGGTTAACTTACTATGTCTTAATCTATATAGCACATTATGAAATAATAATTTTAAGTCAAGGCTTTTACACATCAGTCCACTTGTTTCAAGTTCTCTGTCCAACTAATAGCTTCCTATTTTTGTTATACCTTAAGCAGCTATCATAGAATGCAACCTGGTCAACTAGGTAAGAGATTTTTCTGCTCTATTGCTCATCTTTCTGACTTTACTCCAGTATTTATTAACTATGTGCCTAATTAAGCCAGTAAAAATGACATTTGACTACTAAAAAATGACACACTTCCTATTAAACAAAATTGGTTTTATCAGATATTAAATCTACAACATTTTCCTTGGCTTAAATTGAGTATTTGCTTTCCATTTTTCCAAAGTCATTGCAACCATGCCAATAACTACATCACTTAAACTTTCTTTTTTATGACTGCAAAGATTCTAAACTCTGACATACAATAATATTTACGCAAAACACACTTAAAGCAGACAATGAAATTTCAAGTAAAATAAACTGTATCCACACCTATTGGCCCAAACAGGTCTCAACATCTAGATTTTACTTCTATAAATTACACAAAAACATTGTACATTCTTAAATAATGAATGCTTACAATATTAATTTGTAAGCCTTTCCACAGAAAACGACTTACACAGGAATGTGGATCAGTATTTCTGTTATAGATTGCAACATTCTATTCATTTTCTCTTTTGTGGCTGTAGTTTTGTCTTCCTGGTTTCCACAGGCTACTGTATCAGTCCTTACGCTTTGGCTATGAAATCTGTTTGTGCTGAATGAGGCAACATTGGTTATTAAGGCTTGTTTCTGTGATGGAGCATTATCCTTAAATCTGATGCCATTTCCAGAGAATTGTGGGAGAATCACAGCTATCTTGAATCTTCAGGCTCTGTTTTGATGACTTTCCTTTCTAAAGTAAAAGCTGAGTGAGGGTAGTCTTTCAAAATCCCAAGGCTCTCTGTATAAAAATAGAAACACAAAATGTATTGATACTTTAAATCAATGGTCACAAAAAAACAAACCCAAACTTATAAAACAAACACCGAAACAGAAACTAATGAAACACTGTAAAGCAATTATACTCCAATAAAAAAAAAATCAAAAATAAAACAAATCAACCAAAACCAAACCCTCAAACTCCAAAGCAAGCAGTATCAACTATTCATGACTCTGCAATTCCATATAAAATTTTTATGTTTATAGAGTTGAGGTTTAGAGTTTAGATTCTGGATTTATATTCCATTTCTGCCAATTATTAGCTGTATGCAATCTCTGGGCAAGTTACCTCTTTAAGCCTTAGTGTCTTCACCTATAAAATGGGGATAGTATCTATACAGGGTGATATGAGACTTAAATCATAAAATGCATGCAAAGCACACAGCATATGGAACCTACTGTTTTTTTTTTCCTGTTCTTTTTTTTTAAGGACTTTCATTGAGATATAATTGACATACAATAAACTGCATATAATTTAAAGTGTACAATTTGATATTTTTATATTTTAGAATATTAATTTCATAATTTTAACTCCACCAACTGTTGAATGAAAGAAAAATCTGGAGGTTTTGTTTTTTGAGTTTTTTTAAAAAATTAATTTATTTATTTTTGACTGCATTGGGTTGATTGCAGTGCATGGGCTTCTCATTGTAGTGGCTTCTCTTGTTGCAGGGCACAGGCTCTAGGCACGTGGGCTCAAGGAACCTACTGTTTTTTATTTAATGCTTGGTCCAAAGTGACAAATAAAATATATAAAATATAACTGGTCATATATACAACAAAGTTACTGGCTAAAATATTTACTATCAATGAAGACACGAGGCAGAAAAACATCTGTGTTTAAATGTGGAACTATTTTAAAAGTTTATCTACCCATAAAACCTTAAGGTGGGGGAAACAGGGACAAAAGAATGAAGGTTCTGTTTTCAAAAGGACTCATTCCTTGGAGTTAAATGAATAATTATTTCAACCTCAAACAGACACTACAGAATGACACTAAAAAGTAATACTTACACGAAATATTAATACTGGGAGGTACACAAGTACACACACACACACACACTTTAAAAAGGATTCTAGAAAAGTAACCAACATTAATAGCTTATCTGAAGTTAGGCAGTTCACTTTATGAATTTCCCTCTATATACAAAATTCAGCATAAGAAGAGGAATAAAAATAGTAGCTACCATTTACTGAATTCCTATCAGCCAGGCAATTCATATAGGCTATCTTGTTTAATCCTCATAACTGTTCTGTGAGGCAGAAATTATTACTATTTTACAGATGAAACAATTGACTTCAAGTAACTACTAAAGTTACTTTAACCCAAAGATTGAATGACACTGGATTCTTTCAAATGGTGTAGGTCTCTAATACTTTAACTCATTTTCCTTGGATAAAAACATGAAAACACCAGATTATAATAAGGAACAGCTTATCCTTTTACGGAATTCAGTTTACTTCTGAATTATAAATATCATCCCCCAAAGGTAGCTGCATGAAAAGTTTAGACTGTGGTACACAAGGTTTTCTTAGCATGACAGCAAACATATAATCCATCAATTTCATATTATGAAAGGCTGGAAAAGGGAATTACACACCTGAAACCAGCCATTTATTATCTGGTTTAGAATTCTGTATAAAGTCACCATTCATGGAATAGCTAGTCAAAATAATCTCAACCTTCAAGAGCTCTTCCCCTTGTTCAATTCTTTAGAATATCATGTTTTCAAAAAGACTAGCTATTAATACAGCAATCTATTATTTCCAAGGGGAGAAAACTGACGAGTAACAGTATTAGTAATTACCCTTTTTTAAGGAGGGGGACAGTGGAAGTTAGGAGATTAGAATTGAAAGACATTTTCTTCAAGTATCACCCCTCTAATCACATCCCACTTTCTCACCTGATGAGTGGGACTTTGCCTCACTGGAGTAATGTCTACTCAGCTCCCCATCCGCCACAAAATGATGGGGTTGTCTGTTCTGTAAATTAGGCATTCGGAGATTCAAAGGTCTTTCTCCTAATGGAAAGAAAAAAAAAGCAACGTGAATAAATTAAAAACACAACATGGTTTTTCTTAAAACTAAGTTTTCACCAATTGCCTGAACACTCCTTAGGAAATAAGTCTGGAAAGTCAACAGGCACTGAAGAATTTAAATAATAGTTGGAGAAATATTTAAAATAATAATTTAGGAGGAAAATGGCAATTTGTGCTGGTCTCAAGATTTACCATTGTGCCAGGACATTGTGAAGAGCTAATCACAAACTAAACAAAAGACTGAGATTTCCAGTATGCACTCCAACTTTGGCAGAAAATGCATCACCTCTGCAGGGCATTTTCTTACCAAGGCAGGTCATTAACCACATAATAACAAATACTGCAGAGACAGAGATGGCTACAGGCCAATCGCCTATTATTAGAACAACAAAAACAAAACCTATGGCAAATCCACGAAAAAATATAATTAGCACAGATATGGTAAAAAATCATATGCCATATCATACTTTCTATCATAAACCTAAATCCATCATACTTAGCAAATTACTGCCCTACACTGGATTATCCTGGTGTCACAAATTAGTCATCAAACCTTTTAATAATGCCTTTGCTTCTTAACTCCAGTCTTCACTGTCAAGGATGACTGGAGAAGTTAAATAAGACCTCCACTAAAAAGTTTCTGTCATATTTTAAAAAGGAAGAAAGTTCTTCACCAGTACTCTGATCTGCTGACGTGTAATATTTTACTCTACAGTTGAAGAATGCTGGTTAAAAAGGTATTCTTACTTAGAAAGAAATCTTATTTGACTATAGAAACCACTCTCTGAAAAAGTATAACAATAATACATAAAAAAGAAGCTCCTACAAAATTGTTTTTCTTCAAACATTATCACTATTGGAAACTAGGGGATTTATTTCTATACCTATATGCTACACATCTCCCTCCACTCAAGTGCAAGCTCCAAGGGAGCAGGGACTTTTTCTTATTCACTACTGCATTTTCAGCGCCTAGAACTGTGCCTGGGACATAGGAGATACTAAAAAAAAATTTGTTGAATGGTGAATGACAACGACTTGGGATTTTCTTCACGTGTGGATACAGAAAAAATGAAATAATTTTTAAAATGACAAAAATACTCATGAATCAAAGCTTTCTACACCTAAGAGTTTAAGAGAACAATTTCCAAAGCATATACCACACAAAATATTTTCATAGGGGCTACAGGCCAATGTGAAGCCTGAAAGAAGACAAAATTTCTACAAGTCTCTCCAGTCTTATACCGTCTCTTCAAATCTGCACTCTGCCATAGTACTTTAGAAGCAGTCACAACGTTCTTAGGAACCAAATGCTATAAATTTCAGACAGATCTGTTCATGAAATCTAAAAAAATACAAAGTTTTACCTTTTAAAAAATGATAAACATCTCCCACGGAATCCACTTCTTTAGGAAAACTGACCTGTACTGTTTACCTTTCCCATTCCCACCCACCCTCTACAAAATACACATCAATCACATATGCCAGCTACTCTTTAGGGATAAAAATGTTAAAAAAAAACAACTCTACAAATTAAATTTGCTGTGGGCTTCCTAGGTGGCGCAGTGGTTGAGAATCTGCCTGCCAATGCAGGGGACACGGGTTCGATCCCTGCTCCAGGAAGATCCCACATGCCGCGGAGCAGCTAAGCCCATGAGCCACAACTACCGAGCCTGAGTTTAGCGCCCGTGAACCACAACTGAGCTCATGTGCTGCAACTACTGAAGCCCACGCGCCTAGAGCCAGTGCTCCGCAACAAGAGAAGCCACGACAATGAGGAGCCTGCGCACCACAACGAAGAGCAGCCCCCACTCACCGCAACTAAAAAGAAAGCCCACGCACAGCAAAAAAGACCCAACACAGCCAATAAAATAAATAAATAAATAAATAAATTTATTTATTTAAAAAAAATTAAATTTGCTGCAAGAATTCTTTCCTTTTTAGAAAAAGGGACAATTTAAAAATTAATTTTGACAGAGAACCTATAAAATAATCTCCATAAAATATCAAGTTTTAAAAATCAGCAATTTTTTATTTCTCTTTGAAGTGCACAGAATAGCTGGCTCTAAAGGTTTGGGTCACTCTAAAGATGTACCTTGTCCATCAGCATTATCAGAAGTCAAGCCATTAGGGCTGTGCTCTTCTGAGCTCTGCCTGTAAAGTCCTGCAGACAGTCTTCTCTCAGCACGCTGCAGTCTGTCATAGCCAGCTTGGGTGCAAAGGAACTCCATCTGCTTTGCCATCACCTTTTCAGGCTGCTAGTAAGTAAAGAGAAAATAAAGTAACTAAAACATGCTAGATTTTTTAATGGTTTAAAGATGCCAATTTCAGACTCCAGCAAATATATTTAGTATTCATTAAAATTAGTTCACACTTCATGTGGTAAACACGTTCCATAAATATGACTGATGTCTATATCATCATGTTAAAACACAGAATGTTGGATTTTCTATGAAAGGAAAAAATCTTTCTGCTCAATCCTATAAAGAGAATTCCATTCTAGCTCAAAAGCAAAATAACCTTAGCTTTGTTTCCCAAGGTACTGAGTCCTTTTAAAGATTTTTTTAAAAAGGAACCTCATCGCCAACATCTGCTATAAACTGCTTCTAACACACAGGGCGAAATCTTGGCATTTTTATTTCAGGATTTGGCACTACACAAACTCTGATATGATGACAGTATATTTGGGGGAGAAAAGGTGTAAAACAGCTGTCTAGAAGAACAAGACAAACACACCTCCCACTAAAATTAAACAATGCAAATTATGCAGAAAAATATCAGTGCCAACGAGGATCTTCACCTTCGTCATGGAATGAAATTGCAGTATTTTCCAACCAATCATAAAAAGACATTTTAAAATACAGAATTAGTTCGCTGACATGTAAATTTATCTCTGCATGTGTTCTGTAAGTCCCTTCTCTAGGCACTGCTCTAAATTATTACCTATGTGTGATATTTAAAGCAGTGTATTTGTGGTATTTTGCCAAGGAGGTAATAGTCAAAATGCACAGATATGAATCTCTGCCATGCTATATAGAAGAGTAATACAAGGCATCTGCTATATAAAATTAGTTACAAACAATCCTGATTCACAGTAGTAAAAATCAATAGGTGAAATATATTAACTCATAGAATAGGATAAAAGCTTATATTATTTTTCTCAATCAAATAAACCACATCAAAAGGAACCATAACTTCAATTCATTTAAATTTGTTACTAATTAATAAAATTTCAAAAAGATTTCTGAGGGGGAAATGTATTTTTCATCCTCTTAACATGAAAACACAAAACTTGGCACTACTAAATCTGAACAAAAGTGGTCACTAGTGAGAAGATCAGTGAGAATAAAACACAGTATTTTCTAAAAGGCAAAAACGACTTTTGAAAATGTTAATTTCTGTGTACACAATTAAATAACTCAGCAGCAAAAGCACCTGAAGCTACATCTTAATTTATTAATTTTTCATTATACATGAAATGATTCAACAATAGCTACAATGTTGACTATTAATATTTTATTGAGAACTAGATCTATTTTACCTCAGAGTTGTATTATACACATAGTCAACATGGTTGTTTTCCTGGTATCAAGTTGCTTCTTTTGAGTTTTCTTAAGTAGAGAATCTGTCTTACTTCCTACAAAACTTCAAAGAATAAGTAAGTAGCAGATATCAGGTTCTGCTCACAAAGCAAACCAAACCTAGTGGACACTGCTATCTTGTTGACACAGCTGTGGATCAGATGACAGTGTAAAAACAACCAGAAATAAATTCAGTCTTTGGATGAAACTGAATTTAAAACTGAAGCTAGTAGAAGCAGCCATTTATTTTGTAATCTACAGATGCTGTTATGAAATATTAACTGGTGGTTGACATTACCTGTGAACTAAGAGCAGCGAGTTCCTCACTCTTAGCTTTAGCCTGCTGGAAGAGTGTCTGCACCGAGTCCTGGAAATCTGGAAACCCATCCTGTGGATCAAAGAATGTGTCCTTTTTACTTTAAAATAACCATATTATCAAAAACTCAGGAAATAAAGCAAAGAAATCCACCTTAACTCTATTACCTGAATAATCATGATTAAGATTTTAATGTACAATACTTTAGTCTTTCAAGGTACAATTTACCTTATTTCTACAGTTGTAACCTCAGTAAAAACATAAATGAGAAAGATTTAGAAGTTTATACACCCACAGTGTTTTACACTGGAACCCAGATTTTATGATCATTGATGATAATGATAACAGAACATTTCATCTGGGGGTTTGACTCATCACTACCTTCATATGAGTTTTGCTTTTATGAAAAATACTGCAAAAATATTTTCGTGCAAATAGCATTTTCCATAGTTTACATGATCTAATACAATAGATTCTCAGAGGTAGAATTAGTGCAAAGGATGAAGATTTTTATGTCCTTAACATGTTACTCAAGGGCCTTTACCTTTTACTGCTTTGTTATCATAAGCAATACACGACAGTTTTCCTTGCCAGTACTGGGTGGTGGTGTCTTAATTTTTGCCAATTTATACTTGTGTTTTGATAATAAATTTTTAAAGAACATTTTATACACTGTAGTTGTATATACTTATATTTTACTTTGTGATTTCTATTACTATACAGTTCAAAAAGACATTCTCCTTTAGAGATTTGAGAAGTACTCAAATCTACCCTCCAATTTTCTAAAGCTTTATTTCATTGTTTCGTTTTTTAAATTTAACTCTAACACATCTGGAATTTATTTTGTTATATGTAATGTGGTAAAGATCCAAAGTAAATTCCCAACCTGAATTTCTGCAGAATTCTTCCATGCTGACTTTAATTTCTCCTTTACCACTTCACATGACAAGTGATGGGGTTTTGGAATTAGAAAGATCTGCATTTATGTTCCGATTCCACCACCACTTACTAGCTACATGACACTGGATGAGCAACTTAACCTTTCTGAACTTCACTTTTCTCATATAAATAATAAGGATAAGGGAACCTATCTATTAGGGTTGTTGTGAGATAAAGTAAAAGATATTGCCTTTAGCATACAATAACTACTGAGTAAGTATATCAGTATGTATCCTTATATATATTCTTATTTATATCTGTTCTTATATTAAATAGTACATTCTTATATTCAACATAAGTATATTCTAAGAATATTCTTATATTAAGTAGAGTGTACTTGGGGCACTGTACTCCTGGACAACACTTCGACTTAAATTATTTCTGTTTTATACTATATATACATATGTATATATGCAAATCCATTTACTAATTTTATCAAGTTTGTGTGTGTGTGTGTGTGCCTGTTTAGTGCTCCACATGAAATTTATAACTACAAACATCATGATAGAATGGTTTTACTAACTTTACTGAAAACTACTCAAGGAACCCTCAGAGACATTGTCATTAACCTCCAAAACATTCCTTGTTTGATAAAGCTGTATATTTGTAGCAAAGGGTGAATAATGAAAAACTGGAGTTGTTATATAACAGAGCAGAAAAAGTTGCAATAATAAAATATTTATCTTATTTGAAATAGGAAACACTGGTCCAAAGATTTTCCTCATCAGGGTCGTCTCAAAAAATAATTTCTCCACTACAAATCTCATGTTTTCAAATACTGCATCTACCAAAATTCTTTTCCTAAGAAATAATTTCCCATTTATAAAATTCAAAGATGTGAAATAAGATAATTAGAGCCAAGAGCAAATAAATTTAACATCTTGAAACAGTCTTATGTAGCTCCATGGTGGGTGGGTCAATATACAATCAGCCTTTTAAAATTATTAAAAATAGCCACCTTTCTAGGCTCCTATAAGACCAAGAACCCTGAGATTAGAGGAATGTGTAGAATATAATCATTAACTGGGCTAGAATGAATTTTATACAAGTGTATATATTTTAAATCCAAATGAAAAGTGCACTTTTCTTAGTCATTCCATTTCTCTCCTAAGAATTTATTTAGACCTAAAAATCCAGTTTTATCTTTAACAAACCCTTCTTTAATTTAAGTCCTAAAGTGCAATGAGGTAAGCTAGTAGACGACTTAGAAAACATCAATAAGACCAGTTATCATTTTTCAGGTACCTACAATGAACCAGTTCCTAACTATGTTCTGTATTTTACTTACATCATCTCATTTAATTCTCATACAAACAACCCTGGGTCTCCCACATTTTACAGCTACAGACATTGACATCAAAGCCTATGCCAAAACCATAAAATCCTTGAGTTGCCACCTTTATGGAACTCACAACAGTAAATAGAGGCATTTCTTTTATTTCCTTTATTTTAGAAGAAAGATCCAAAAAAACATTGCTGTGATTTATGTCAAGGAGTGTTCTGCCTATGTTTTCCTCTAGGAGTTTTATAGTATCCAGTCTTACATTTAGGTCTTTAATCCATTTTGGGCTTACTGTTGCATATGGTGTTAGAAAATGTTCTAATTTCATTCTTTTACACGTAGTTGTCCAGTTTTCCCAGCACCACTTATTGAAGAGACTGTCTTTTCTCCACTGTATAGTCTTGCCACCTTTCTTGTAGATTAATTGGCCATAGGTGTATGGGTTTCTTTCTTGGCTCTCTATCCTATTCCATTTATCTATGTGTCTATTTTTGTGCCAATACCAGGCTATTTTGATTACTATAGCTTTGTAGTACAGAACTACCATATGACCCAGCAATTCCATTCCTGCCTATATATCTTAAAGAAACAAAAACACTACTTTGAAAAGATACAAGCACCCCAATGTTCATAGCAGCATTGTTTATAACTGCCAAGATATAGAAGCAACCTAAGTGTCCATCAACAGATGAATGGATAAAGAAGATGTGGTATAACTTGAGGATGGAAGATGCCTTAGAGGACTGGGGCGGGGAGGGTGGTGGGGACTCCGGGGTGGGGGAGTCAAGGAAGGGAGGGAATACGGGGATATGTGTATAAAAACAGATGATTGAACTTGGTGTACCCCCCAAAAAATAATAAATAAATAAATAAATAAAATTAAAAAAAAAAAAAAGGTGTGGTATATACATACAATGGAATACTACTCAGCCATAAAAAAAGAATGAAATTTTGCCATTTGAAGCAACATAGATGGACGTGGAGGGCATTATGCTAAGTGAATTAACTCAGAGAAAGACTGTATGATATCACTTATATGTGGAATCTAAAAAAATACAACAAACCAGTGAATATAGCAAAAAAAGAAGCAGACTCGTAGATAGAGAACAAACTAGTGGTTACCAGTTGGGGGGGTGTAATATAGGGGTGGGGAGTAAAGGTACAAACTATCAGGTGTAAGACGGACTCAAGGATGTATTACAAAACAAAGGAATATAGCCAATATTTTCTAATAACTGTAAATGGAAAGCAACCTTTAAAAACTGCATAAAAATAAAATAATTTTTTAAATAAATAAAAAAAATGTTTAAGAAAATTTTTAAAAATGGGGATAACCACATTACCCAGCTAACTTCAGAACCATTTTACAGAAGCAAAAAATTCTTAAAAAATACTCAGCACAGTGCTTGGCATAAAGAAATTAACCCAACAAATGTTTGTTACTGATATTTATTAAGCTAACCCAAAAAGCCACCAGATTTAATCAGAGTAAAAAAACAGCATGCCAGAAGTGATAATTACCATATCTCTATCATATAGGGGGAATAAGATAAATTTTAGAAATATTTACACAGTATAGATATCTTAGAGAATGAGCTAGGCATTTAACACTAAAACCACCAAAAGAATATTGACCATATTGGTGGGGAACTATTTTAGTGAAAAAAACAACGAAAATTTAGAAACACTTGTTTATTCATTCAATCTTGTTTGCCTCATAGATTCTATCAACTCAATGATGGGGATACAATGACTCCTGCCCTCTTGACAAATATATTGTAGAAAGGCAAACGGACAAAGAGATCCAGAGCACAGGGGAGTCTCTGTGTCAGGGAAGGCTTCCCAGAGGGCATGATGTCTTGGCTGAGACAAGAAAGAGAAAACTCTAGGGAAAGAGAACAGCTCTATATAAAGGCCTGGAGGCAAAAAGAACAAGATACCCTTGAGAAACTGGAAAATACTTAGTACAGTAATATTAAGTATAGTAATATGTAATAGGTAACATAGGGAATACACTAAGGGGGAGTGGTTTGAGAAGGTAGAAACCCAGGGTCAAATTCTATGAGGCCTTGTAAGTCATGTTAAGAATTGTAGATTTTATCCTAAATGCAAACAGAAGTCACTGAAGGTCTTAGGGAAAAGACTAATCAGATCTGCATTAAAAAACCCAATCAGAAAGCGATGGGGGGAACTTCCCTGGTGGCACAGTGGATAAGAATCTGCCTGCCAATGCAGGGGACACGGGTTCAATCCCTGCCCCAGGAAGATCCCACATGCTGCAGAGCAATTAAGCCTGTGAGCCACAACTACTGAGCCTGTGCTCTAGAGTCTGTGAGCCACAACTATTGAGCCCAAGAGTCTGGGCTCTGCAATAAGAGAAGCCACTGCAATGAGAAGCCCGTGCACTGCAATGAAGAGTAGCCCCTGCTCTCTGCAACTAGAGAAAGCCTGTGCGCAGCAACGAAGACCCAATTCAGCCAATTAATTAATTAATTAATTTGAAAAAAGAAGGAGTTCCCTAGTGGCGCAGCAGTTAAGAATCTGCCTGCCAATGAAGGGGATATAGGTTTGGGCCCTGGTCTGGGAAGATTCCACATGCTGAAGAGCTACTAAGCCCGTGTGCCCCAACTACTGAAGCCCACGCCTAGAGCCCGTGCTCTGCAACAAGAGAAGCCACTGCAATGAGAAGCCTGCACACCGCAATGAAGAGTAGCCCCTGCTCACGGCAGCTAGAGAAAGACAGTGTGCAGCAATGAAGACTCAATGCAGCCAATAAATAAATTAATTTTAAAAAAAAGCGATGGGGATAATGTATTGGGGGAGGGGGGTCAAGGATAGTGGTTAGAAGGCTATAGTGAAGACAGAGACTAGTGGCCTGGACCCAGACAATGGCAGATGCAACAGAGAAATACATGAATTCCTGAGATATGGCTTTGGCAACTGGGAGTTTGGTGATAACATTCACTAGAAGCAGAAACTTAAGACCAGGAGGTTTGAGGAGACAGCAGAAAGTTGATGAATTCCGTTGGGGAACATATTGAGTCTCATCTGCTGCTGGTGAGACCTCCAATAGGCAGGTGCGCTGACTTTGGAACCTGGGGTAAGGTCAGGGCTGGAGAACCAGACTGGAGAGTTTCAGCTCATCAACAGGCCCTGAGTGGAGTGAGCCCAGGCCAGAACCCCTAAGGAGCTCCAGAATCTCAATACTATCTTTGAAGGAGCTTGCAGAAGGAGAAAGGAGTAATCTAATCTTCTCACGTTAGGGACTGGAAGTGTGATCTCAGGCAAGTGTGATCTTGTTATACTTCAACAAGGAAATGAAACCTCATTATTTCCATTGTTCCCAGTTTTTGAATGGAAATTAAGACATAGCTTAACTGCCCAATGGCAATTTGTGGGGATTAAATAAAGTAATACAAATAATAAAGCTTGAAAAAGTACACACCGCGTATACAAACATATAGCAACACCAATTATTAACCATAAGAATCCTGAAAAGCCAGAAGGAGGAACTTCAAACTCTACATGTGAAAGTTTTTAGAAAATGGACACTGCTCCATCATTAATAAGGAGAAATAAAAGCATGCAATAAGCAATAAATAACACAGATCAGTGTTCTCTCTGCAACTGGGTACATTACTTATTCTGATTTTCTCAGTCTTTGACAGTTCATCGTGGGTGGGAAAACTACTGGACTGAGTAGCTATCACTTCATGACATATAAGGTAGGTTTTAACGTACCCCAAAATATATGACTTAGAAATAAAAGTGAGAACATTCCCAAGAAAATGGTCTCTTTCACATTATGTTTGCTACAGGACTTTTCTTGTAAGTCTCTGAAGCCTTTTCCCCAGGAACCAGCTGTACCATGCCGTGAACAATTTATCCTCGTGTCATATTCTTGGCTGCTGCCATTAATCACAGTGTTCCCTTACTGGAGAGACTGAGCACTGAGAAAATAAAAGATATAGGGTGGGATGCTATTCATGACCTAATTACTCTCATCACATTGGTCTCCTCATCCTTTCCACCAAATACTAGCAAGTTGCTTTAAAACCACTGCTTAGCTATCTTTAAAACACCTTGTTCCAACAGATGTTCTCAGCCTCACACGTGCATTTTCCCTTTTTCTACTCACACTTTCTATATGAATAGCAGATTGTAATGCTTCTGTTTTTCTGATCCAGAGGGGAAGAGTCTACGTCAAATTAGACCAGCTTTCTTTTCAACAAGCTTAGTAACAGCGTAGGTGGATATTCTGACCCTCCTCCCTCCCCCTTCCTCACTCTCCCACTCCCACCCCACTGGAACTGCTAGCAGATGTTTCCTCCAAGTCTTTCTTTTTCAAGCCCCAATTCTCTGACTTTCTGGTCTCTATTAACAAACTTCATTTCTTTCATCCAGTTATCTCTGATTGCTTTGCACTCCCAGCCCACACAGGATCAAGAACGCTGTCACCTCTCGTCTCTTTGCCTAGTCTCCAGCAATTTCAGTGAATGGAGAAAACTGACAGACAAGATAAGATATGCACAGTACAGTCTATTTAATCAGCTACCATCGCCAGGGCTGAGACTGGTTGTTTTACACGTCCTTCCTCTCCTCTAAGAAAATACTTATTACACTGGAGGCAATGACAGGGTTTGTTCATAGGATATGTTCTTGATGAAAAAAAAAGATATCAACTGAATCCACTTATAACTAATGTCTAAAAAAACTGAGAGGAAGACAAGAAAGCCAGGGACTTTGGCTCTTGATTTTTCATCTCCTTTAACTAGTAGTCAAGCCATTTAAAATATGTTCTGTCATAGAGCATAAATAAATCAAACTAATTTTTCTTGATTTACTTTGTTAATCTTCCCAACACACGGTTTTTCTTCACTGTAAAAAAAAATGAGTAGGAAAAACGGTGATATCTTACATTTAAATACATTTTGTCACTTACAGTGTTAAATTTTCTACTCAAAATGTGTAACTGTTAAACTTCCTTGCCTTAGAAAATAACTGCCATTCTTTCCCCCTTCCTCAAAGACTACCAGTCTTGTGCACACTTTGCCCTTCCTACCATACTAGCAGGACAGGTATAGTCCAGATAGCGTTTTTCACACCTAAGATGCTTTGTGAATGCTCACTAGCACCCAGGAGAGTGGCATTGCTTTGAAGTTTAGAAGTCAGACCTAGATTTGAAGCCCTGGCTCTGCCACTGCAATGTGGAAAGTCAGGCAGGTTACTGTGCCTTTCTGAGTCTCTCCTCGGCTGTAAATGGAAATCATAAAGCCTCCAAATAGAGCAGACAAGGTCTGTGATGATGAATTTCAAATGCCTAGCAGGGACAGGCATGTAACAGATTCAATAAAACAGTTATTTCTACAACTGACCCAGAGCTAGATTTGAGGTCTCTGATGAAAAAGAAAAGAATAAACATAATCCACATGCATTTTAGCTGAAAGTGGATTCACACAGAGGGTTGTATTCCAGGTGGCCAAGCTATTCATCTAGCCTCAGTAGGAGAAATATTCCCAAACCTCACTTACTAATTATAGGGCTAAAGAGGCTTTCCCTAGAGGCTGCATTCCAAACGATGGGCTCCCCTAATAAGGCCTCCTGAAGTTAGCAGGCTTTTTCCTCTGTGACTATCTCATATATTCTAGGAATTATAAAGTTCAAAATCTCTATGTTTTTTAATGTCTGAGATGCCCTGTAGGAAGCAGCACTATTCCTGGACAAGAGATTATCCTGCGTACTTCACAGTATGTATACTGATATTAAACAACAATGACGATCAAAGAAATAGCTAACTATCCTTAGTGGGGGAACAACCTATTACATAATAAGAGGAGAAAAATCAGGCAAGGATTTTAAAATTTCATTCCACCCAATCCTTCACAAACAGATCAGGAAAATACAGCATTCAACAGTAAGTAAACAATTACTGAGCTTGAACAAAGCACTAGTTTTTTTTAGTGTATCCTCAATGCACTGAAAACAGCATACAAGAAAATATTTCTCTTTCCTTTACATGTCTATTTTGAATTATTTCTATTTCATCTGCTGGACATTACATTTCTTCTTGTTCTATGACCTTAAAGATATTAAAAATGATCTTTTTAAGATTGAAAAAACTTCGCAACTTGGCATGTATGCTTATTGGTTGCTGTTAAGGATTTTGGAAAAATAAAGATGAAAAGGAAGAGAAAAAAAGGACATTAATTTGAGCCTAGGAATAGGAATCTTATACTACTTTACAATGGGCTAAGCTTATTTTTAATTACTTTTTCTTAATGGAGAATTAATAAGTTAACCTAAGAATCACAAAACAAATACTCAAATGAAGTAAGACAAACAGTATGTTCAAAGAATTCTAAAATTTTTCTAGTTTTACTTATGACGTCCCTTGTGTCAGCCACATATTCTGGACAAACTGGTCTCATTATTCTCTAAACACACAGAGTATTTTCTTACCTCTGTGTCTTTGCCCATACTAGTCTTTCTCTGCAACGCCCCTCCATCCCACATCCTACCTTCTGAAATCCTACCCTTCTTTTAAAACCCAGCTCGGATGGTATCTCCTCAATAAAGCCAACCCTAATCTCTTCTCATACCAGAAATTCTCCCCCTCCCCAGTAGCCACAGAGAAGGTAGACATAAATAAAGCACTAATGCTTGGTGAAAAGTCTTCTTAGGGGAGTAGTAACCCTATACGACCAGTACTAACTACCTCAGTATCAGCAGAACCAAATGAACAGCTCCAGTATCTCAAATTTGACTTAAGAATACACCACAAGAGAATTTACACAGCATTTATGCCAATATTATATATTTTGCAAAGGATTACACATTATACTATATATGTGTAGGTATACACACATGCGTAATACACACATTTTGCAGATACTAATGCTCTGCAATACACAAGCTTTTTAACAAACTAAGCAAAAACTAGACAAAATTAAAACAAACCAACAAAAGTAAACTGCTGGCCTAAATTCAAAGCTAAAGTCCCTATTCATTTCTGGTAAACAAAATCAAGAGTTTAGTGTCTATAAGAATATTTACAGACACTTGGGGTTGATTAGTCACTTGTTATTTAGGAAGAGTTAGAATTGTTATTCACAGAAAAAGGAAACACTGATTATCTTAATTCTAAATCCACAACTGTTCAAATAGCTTTGTGAAGTCTACTAAAATAATAAACTAATCATACAGAACTATAATTCAATTATATCTAGCGGAACATAAAGGACTAGAAGGGTCACATCTAATGCTGTAACCTAACATTGTGAGCTCCCCAAAAGAAATTCAAAACACTGTAAGTAGATACAAGAAACAATCTGCTTACATTTCCGATCAGGGCCATTGAGAGGGTCAGAAAGACTTATCAATACAATCTAACAAGAAAACACTATAGCTCCAAGAGTCCGTGAGACTCATGATCTCAGACTTCAGTGTTCACTAGTGACCTCCGAAGTTAGACAGAAAGGAAACCAGGGCTTAAATGTGAGAACAGCTTGAGTCATGATGACATAGAGGGCCAATGGTGAGAAAGAGAGGCAGACATCATTTCTAACTTAGTAGCTGTCTACCCTTCCTGGACACTGGGTAGGTTTTATACCTTCTTTCCTCTAAATCCTCCAATGGCACATGCCTTTTAGCAGTTTCTTCATTGATCCGATTTCACTTTCAGTGGTAGAGTCACTAACAGTTAAGTCCACAGGGACCCTCTCTTACTCATTATCTTGAGATGCAACAGGAGAAAACTATTTCACTAGTTAGCTCTTTCAATGGCCTTAGATCATTTCAATAAATTTTTTGAGTGGCAGCTGAGGCTAACCCATCTTAAACATTACTCCAGAGCTAACAGTGAGGTAGATTACAGATAAAAGCACAAGTTTTAAAAAGATGCTCATTCAGGACAACACTTTAAGAACCACTGCTTAGGGCTAAAGCTTTCAGAAGTCAAAGACGTTTACCCATGGCCATTCATTATTTCATCTAACAGATTTTATTAAGTCCTATTACATGCAAGGCACTATTATAAACTAAGTAAAATGGATTGACAGATAAAAGCTCTAATCGCATCTAATGGGGCAGACCAATAATAAATTAAAAATAAATATATAATATAGTTTCAGAAACTGGTAAGTGCTATGAAAGCAAACAAAACAAGCCAGGACAAAGAGCCTAAATGTGATGTTGGGGGTAACAGTGCCTCTTTAGAAAGGGAAGCAGGAAAGTCTGAGGAAACTCTCAGCTATGAGTTGAAGCCATGTGAAGACCTAGAGAAACATCTAGAGGGGGAACAAACAGCGAGTGCTGAGGCACAAATGAGTCTGATGTGTTCCAGGAACAGAAAGTCGGTCAGTGGAGCTGGGACACAGTGAGAATGGGGAAATGTGGTAGCAGATGAGGTCAGAGATGCAAGCCAGAGTCAGATCATGCAGGGTCTTAGATGCCTCAGGAAAAAGTATAGATTTTTATTCTAGGCACAGTAGAAAGCCACTGGAAAGATTTAAGAAAGAAAAGGGATTTATGTTTTTAAAAGATTAACTCTGGCTTTGGTATAAGTGAAAGATTATTACATACAAACAGATGCTTAGTAAGAATAATTTGATGATGGAAATTTAGGGTAGTTAAACATAGCTTGTTTTCTTTTAACTTGAAATTAAATAATGAATGGCTAAGAGTACCGACCTCCATCCCCGGCCCAAGATAAAAAGGAAGGAGTTGCCTAACTTCAAATTTCTGCTCAGCTGAAGACTGGCCTTTAAAAAAGTATTCAATCCAAATTAAGGAGCAGTCATTCTGAAACCAATTCTGAGAGCCCTGAGAAAAACACATTTTTCTTGCTCAACTCATCTTACCACTCGCAGGTCCAAAATGAGAAGGAGAGCCTCAACCATAACCCCCAAAACAGGCTTTTAATTACAGCAAAGTCTCCATAACTTGCAGCTACTAAACTGTCACTTCTCGCAGATATTTAATATAAAGAAATTAAACCTTAGCTCCTCTCAGTCTATTTGATAAGATGATGAATGATATAAATAAAATTATAAAAGGAAGTTTAACCACTAAAGAGTTTTAAATCTGTAAGAAACATCTACTTACAAATCAACCTTTGATAAACTGACTGGACATCAAGCTCATCATTGTTGTTTCCTTCTAAGAACTTCCTGAGTATCCTAGTTCAAATTACTATAGATACTTCAAAGCAACCAAATTCTATATTATTTTTAAGATTCTACAATTCACATTTTCTCACTAGTTGATGGGACCATTCTTTTTTTTTTTTTAGTTTGAACTAGTAAGCACACATTATTAGCATAAGAAAATACAATACATAATCATACCTCCACTTTAATTCTCTTCGGGGATAATTCATCTCTTTCTCCACATTTTGACCTGAGGGAAATGCGGGAGAGAGAAAAACTTGTGAAGGTAACAAATTTCTTCTAAAGGTATCTCAATCTATAAACTTCCACCAAAATATACAACCCTGGAACCCTGCCACCAGAAATAAGACATTCATAATGAACATTAAAATAGTGAAAAAGAGACTTTTCATTATTTCTAAATTAACACTGGGGAAATAGGCAGTCACAATTATATTACAAATTTTATTTATTTTTTAAATTTATTTATTTATATTTTTGGCAGTGTTGGGTCCTCGATGCGGTACACGGGCTTCTCATTACAGTAGCTTCTCTTGTTGTGGAGCACTGGCTCTAGACACGCAGGCTTCAGTAGCTGCAGCACACAGGCTCAGCAGTTGTGGCTTGTGAGCTCTAGAGCTCAGGCTCAGTAGTTGTACCACACAGGCTTAGTTACTCTGTGGCATGTGGGATCTTCACGGACCAGGGCTTGAACCCGTGTCCTCTGCATTGACAGGCAGATTGTTAACCAATGCACCACCAGGAAGTCCTATATTACACATTTTAAAAGGCCACTACCTAGTAATGCCTCACACAGAAAGTACTCAGTAAGTATTAATGAGTACCACATAATGAAAAAAAGGAAAAAAGATAAAGGAGGACTGTATTCCATAATACCTCTCAGGGATCAGTACAATTCAGGATAAAATGACAAAAATGTTCATTTAAGATGAATGCTTAAGGCTACATGAGATTAAAATGCGTTTTGTCTATCTATCAGAACTATAAATGCATTTTCCCCGACCTAGGGATGGATCCCTGACTGGGAATCTATCCAACAGAAGCACCTACACATACATGAAATATAACTGCCAATTAAACTATGTCAAGTCATAAATTTTAAGTTATACCTCAACACAAAAGATGTTAAAATGTGGAAAAACACACCTCAGAATCAACGAAATATGAGACATATGATATTATTTACTGTGGTATTACTTATAATGACAAAAGACTAGAAACAACTCAAGTATCCATCAATAGAGTACTAGTTAAATGAATCATGGTATATCCCACACTGCAGTATCATGCAGCTGTAAAAAAAAAATAATGAGGACGATGTACATGTACTAATATAACAAGATCTCCCAGACATGTTAAACTAAAAGCTAAATACAGAATAATGTAGACACATGCTACTTATTGTTTTTTCAAAAAAAGGTATAAGTGAGAAAATATATTTATTTATATGTGCATAAACAAACACTAGAAGGATGAAAGAGAAACTAATAAAAACTACCTACAATGAGAAGAGGAACAGAGCAAAAAGAGACAGAAATGAGAGTGCAACTTTTTTGCATTAGCTTTTTACATAGTTTTGGCTTATAAATAATGTAAAAGTCTTATGTATTTTAAAATGATTTAACTTACAAAATATATAAACGTAAATACATACTACAAAAAAGAACTAAAAGCTGTTGAAAGCCGTTGCCTCTGGGTTGCAGTATTCAGAAGGAAGGGGATGGAGCTGGGGAACTGCTGAGTTTCGTGATAAGCCTGTGTACTATATGACTTCATAAATCACGTACATGTACTACTTTGATTAAAGAAAATTATTTAAGTAAAGCAGTCAGGAAGAAAATTTTGTATAATACAGTGAAGAAAACAGAAAGTCACAAAAATCAGCTCTTGATCATTTAACTCAAAAATATCTTATAAATAATCTATAATACTGCTGAACATTCTTACACTGTTCATTTATTTTGCATAATTTTACCTGTTGCCAGTTCCTAAGTAAGTGGGCTCTTTAGACAGGACAGAAAGCAAAGCTGCCATGAGTTGGGGAAAATAACGGTGATGACAGCAAGTGCCTATATCGGTGGTTTTAAATTTGAATGTGCACAAGAATCATAGGAGATGCTTGTGAAAGTTTAGACTTTAAGTCTCCATCCCCAGAGAATGTGATTTATTAGAGCTGGGAAGGGTGCTCAGGATGTGGTTTTTTCAACATACACTCAGTCACGCTAATGCATCTGCTCAGAGGAGCGGTGGCAAGCACAACCGATGGTGCCCTGGAAATCAGGGTCCACGTGGAACCAAATGAACAGAATTAAAATGGTCCTCTATCTAAAGACAGTGCTTAGGCTCCAAGCGAGGATACGATGAAGAATGATATGGTAGGTTTACATTAAATTTTAAAATCACCACCACTTTCAACATGAGGGTTTTTATTTCAAACACATTACATATTTCACTTCGTAGTAACCTAGTATTTTCCAACTTTCCTTTAAATACTGGGCAATGGAGTCTTTTTATCTATTTAGCTAATCTCATTAGATCGCAAACACCTTGCAAAAGGAAACACGCTGCGTCCGCAGAGAGTTCAACAAGTTCATGTAGTCAGTAGGGTATACAAATAACTTTATAAATGATGACTAAATAAATCCCATCATCACACTCAAAACCAAAGCATCTGTGTGAGAGAAGAATGTCAAGAACCACTACCAGACCAATGCTATAGTGCTAGGGAACTATCTTTCAAAAGACAATAATAAAAGAGGATTAAACAAATCAACAAAAACCACTGCAGCAATAGTGTTTTCTAAAGTCAGTTCACTGTTTAATTTTACAGAACTATAATCACACTTCAACTTTGTCAGATATGGCGTTTCAAGCTCTACTTCTAGCAAACAATGCAAAAACACTGCCAATGAGTTACACACTTACTTGGTGGTTCTGTAAGTATATTTATAGGTGACTTCTCGAGAAATCTGCCTAGCCAGGGCGAAAAGCTCATCTCTTCTTGTCAGCAGGGCATTATCCTTCACGCATAGCTGAGCAGCCGCTTCATTAACAGTGAGCTGCATGTTCAAGATAAAGTTTTAAAAATTATAAACATTTTTATTTCATCAATACAGAAGATGCTTCACTTAAGAATACAAAAATGTCACATCATTATATAATGAAATCATAATTTATGAAAATAAGGAAGCCTTTACCCTAATTAGTCCTACTGCCTAATTTCAGAAGAAAATCAAGTTATTTACATCTCTCAGAATTCGAACTAATCAAAACAGTCACCTTGGTTTTATTTATTTATATGCTTTATTTATTTTTAAGTAGGAGAGTTTATGGAAAATAAGCAAAATAAACAGTTTAAAATGTTCTACATCTTATTTTGCTTATAAAAAACCAAGGGATCTGATTATATGATACGGTGATGATATTTCCTTAACTAAAAGTGAGTATACATGGTCAGACAGATTTTTTTTAATGTGAACTGACATAAAAATGCTTAGGAAGAAACAAAAATTAAATGATTTTAAATACTTATAAAATCACTTAGTAAAAAGCATTATCACAAATGATGGCTATAATAGAGACTGAAGTCACTCAATCTCTAAGATTCATCTAGCTCTGCTCTTTCATTTAAGTGTTAAATATTGCCAACACAGAGTTGCTAGTCGACCAAACACCTGCACTAAAATTTAAAATATCACATGTTATCTTAAACTTAAAATCTATAATTTGCTTAAAGGACTAGAAAATGTTTTTCACACAATTTTGTCAAGTTAAATGAATGTAAGGAACTGCCAAGAGGTATATGAGACTTTTTAAAAAAGCAAGAAACATACTCATTCCAGGTGTGATTGATGGCAAACTGATGGGATCTGATGACAGAGAGACCTAGGATGAGTCCTGCTCCATCACTTACCGGCTATATGATTTTGGACATGTAAAAACTTGTCAGAGCCTCAATTTTCTCAGAGGCAAAATGGGATACTATCACTACCTCCAAGAACTCGTTATAACAAGAAGCAAGTGAGAAGACATGCCTGGCACAAAGTTGCTGTTAGTGTTAGCTCTCATTTTCCTTTGATGAGGAATCAGGCATAATGAATGCAGGATGCAGTCCTTCCACCCAGAATGACTTTAATATTTTAATGCATATTATTCCAATATTTCCCTGTGTACACATATACATGTGAATGCAGATGTGTAACCTCCTTTCCTTCACTTATATATGCTGCATTTTTTACTTTTTCATATATTAAGGCAGAGACTTGGCTTTTTTTTACATCAACTGGCATGGGTTGTAAGCTTAATAAATACTGACTGATGAATGAATTTCAATATTCTTTACAATGTAATGATGAATGAATTTAAATATTCTTTACAACGTAATTTTTACTACCTAGACATACAATATTACATTGCAGAACACAGCAGTACATTATTTAAATCAACCTCACTCTGGCCATTATCCTCATTTTTCATGTACTACAAAGAAAGCTGCAAAGAGCACTCTTAAGTGTGCATCTCTGCACACAGTCAGATATTTTCTTGGGAAAAAATTAGTACAAAGAGACTTCTTAGTCACAGAATATACTAAATTTTAAGAGATTTATATATTTCACCAAATTACTCTCCAAAAAAGTCATTTCAAATCTTAATGCTACCAACAATTATATGAAGAGTTCATTTCCCAGAATCCTGACCAACACTGGCTGTTATCTAAAAGCTTTACCAATTTGATGTATTTTCAACGACATCTGGTTATAATTTGCATTTCTTTGGCTACAAAACTGAAACTTTTTCTTATGTTTTTGAGTTATTTTAAAATATGCTTGCTCAGGGTAGCTGCCTGTTTCTTCTATTGCACTATTTTGCTTCTTAGGGACTTGAGGAATTCGTTATGTATTAAGAGCATTAACTCTTCATCATGTGTAGTGGATTTGTTTTTTTACTTTTTCATAGTTTGCCATTAGCCCTTTAGTTTTGTCTTGGGTGCTATGCACAGAAACTCCCTTCTCACCCTAATACATACAAATGTTCTCCTGTAATTTGGTCTAATGGTTTTATTTTTTCCACATATTTACTCCATCTAGAATGTGTTATGTATACAGCATATGGTGTGATATAGGTATCCAACATCCTCCTCCTCAGATTTCCACCTGTAGGTCACACTGGCTTATTCTCAAATACAGGCATACCTCATTTTATTGTGCTTCGCTTTATTGCACTTTGCAGATACTAAATTTTTACAAATTGAAGGTTTGTGGCAACCCTGTTTTGTCAGATGATGGTTAGCATTTTTTAGCAAAAAGTATTTTTTAATTAAGGTATGTATATTTTTAAAGACATAATGCTACTGCACACTTAATACACTACAGTATAATGTAAATATAACTTTTATATGCACTGGAAAACCAAAAAAAAATTGGTGTGTCTCACTTTATTGTGGTGGTTTGGAACCAAACCTGCAATACCACCCAGGTATGCTTGTAACATGGTACTGGCAACAAGGTTACAATAAGCCCAGGCTTCTTACTTTAGACCATTTCCAGCCTTCTCCCCTCCTCCTAAAGAATCATTAGATCAATTTCTTCCCTGAGTGCTTTTGACAGGCACAATGTTACAGGAGCTAAAAGTAAAATATACTTCAAAGAATAATTTCCTAAATAAACTTCAGTTTCAGCTTAGTGATAGCTACAATGACCTTGAAAGATCATTCTCAAGTTGCTTTTTAATGTAGCTTTTTCTTTTTGTACTCATAAATCTAAATTAGTATGGAGAAGTTCTGGTTGTCAGTAAGGTATTTTAATTGACAACATTTCAGAGGTACCAGCTCATACACAGCCACAGAAAATAACTTTTCAACATAAACTGAAAACAATGTTCCAGTATTCCATCACCCTACAAGAACCAAGAAAAAAAAAAAAAAAAAAAAAATAACACAATCTTTGCTATTGAATTCAGGCTCCAACAGACCAAAAAACTATACTGAACTCTCCAGGCCCTCAAAGAGGCTTCTGGTAGAAAAACTGAGGCTGGAGAAATAACTATAGCTCACCCTGAGTTGCAATATGAAGCTGATTTATCAAGATATCCCCTCAAAAAAGTATTTTCTGTAAGTATCTTAGATTTCATACTCCCAGTTGCTAATAATTAAATCAATAACCATTATGATATATTTTAAGAAGAATTATACAAATACTCCAAAACCAGTAGTCATTCACAGCAACACCAAGCTAGCTTTTTAAAAGTTCTAAGTTTCTAATTTTGTTAAAAGTATAAAATAAGATATTCTCCCTCACTGGTTTACTTACTTCCTCCATTTCCTCTTTCATGGCTAAAAATAACAAAATTCCATTCATATCTTCATGTAAAAGATTTCTTCAAGTTAGCTTTCTATTATTTATAACTCCATTTTAAAACTTTCTTTACTGGTAGTTAAAATTATAATCTTTAACAATAAAATGGTTGTGACTTTCAATTAAGTTTCAAATAAGTGTTAGCAATAAAAACACTAGGTGAACCCTGTGTGATAGGGAGGCTTGAAAGGCAATCAAGATTTTCACTTGCAGCACAGGGAGGGCAAGGTATTGTGACTGGCCCCTCTCACGTTTCTCACAGGAAAAATGCTGGCTGAAATAGCAGGAAAAAAATATCTTAAATGCATCAATAAGCCAGCAAGACAGAACTATTCAGGCCAAAATGAATGAAGACAGTATCTCAAAGAAGCAAGTTGAGGGCAGTTGCTAAACCAGATGAACTTGAGCTTCGGTCTTCACACACACCCTCGTTGGGCTTGTGAGTGTGGGAAGAGGATAACAGGAAAAGCCCAGGATCCATCAAAGGTGAGGCTGAGGAGTCTAAGACCCCTCCCCCATAAAGGTGAAAAACAATATGAAAGTACCACAGCCCAATGTAAGACAGAATTAGAAATATATCCATACCCCCCAGGGGAATGCAAGGAGAATTACCTGTCTTGAACCTCGTTTCTAAACGGGAGAGAACAGAAGACACTCTTTGAGATTTCATAACCCCAAATCACCTCTTCCCATGGATTTCCAGCCCTAATTCACACTAAACGGCCTGAGAATTTATTTTCATGGGGACCCAGAGTTGTAGTATACAGAGTACAGGTGCCTGGTAGAAGCGAAAACAACCTCTAGAAGAATCCATTTTCTTCCTAGGCCTCAAAACATTCCCACAGTTCCAAGAAACATGAGTTCATAGACAGAAATCATAAAACATCCAAAGAGACACGGAATCAAAAGTCAAAACCAGCAGAAACAACGGATAGCAGAAACAGACCCTCAAAGACTTCACTTAAAAGAAATAAAAGGAGTTGAAAATATGACTGAAGAGTAATACAGTAAAAATGAGCAAGAAATATTGAGAAGTCAGAAGGAGGGAAGAAACTGGGGCACAGAAAAACAGATTTCAAAAGCAGACAATAGTGAGATAACCACTGGCTTCTAAACACAACAATGAATGCTGAACACCAAGGAAATGATATCTGCAATTACTAACAGAAAATAACTGACAATATAGAATTTGATACCCAGAATAAATAGCAATTAAGAATGAGAGCAAAATAAAGATATTTTCCAATGGGGTGAGGAAGGACAGAGTTTGCCATCAGAGGCCTTCATTAAGAAAATTCTACATAATGCACTTCAAGCTAAAGGACACTAATTCCAGATAGTAAATCTGAGATATAAATAGGGGGAAGGGAAGAAATATCAAATAAGATAAATAGGCTGCTCTCGCCTTCTAGGATGGCCCACACTGTGTAGTGTGTTTCTCTCTAAATAAATCCACTTATTACCTATCAAAAATAAAATAAAATAAAGGAAACAAATTCAAAACATCAGTCACTATAATAAATGTAAATGGACCAAATGTTGCAGTTAAAAGACAAAGAATGTAAGACAGAATTTTTAAAAAAATCCAACTACTGGTATTTACAAGAGATGTATCTAAAACATAGATTCAGAAAAACTGAAAGTAAAAGGATGGAAAAAAGAAGTAACAAGCAGTTACTAACAAAAAAGAAAGCATATATATTTATATTAATATCAAACAAAAATGTTTTTTAAGACAAAATGCATTATTAAAGATTAATAAGGTTACTGCATAATACACAGAGAAATAGACAACTCCACAGATTATGTGATTTAAAAAAAAATTAACTCTATAGAAGGTCTGAATAACAGAGTTAATAAACTTGTTAAAATAGACACATAGAGAACACTACCAACAACTGCAGAAACACATTAAAAACACTGACCACATACTGGGCCATAGCCAATATCTCAACAAATTTTAAAGGGCTGACATCATGCAAACCATGTTCTTTGATTACAATGTAATTCAGTTAGAAATCACTACAAAAATAATTAAGGAAAACCCCCTCATATTAGGAAATGAAAAACACTTAATGACTCATGGATCAGAAAAGAAATCATAAATAAAAAGAGAAATAATCAGGGCTTCCCTGGTGGTGCAGTGGTTAAGAATCTGCCTGCCAATGCAGGGGACATGGGTTCAAGCCCTGGTCCGGGAAGATTCTACACACTGTGGAGCAACTAAGCCGCCACAACTACTGGGCCTGCACTCTAGAGCCCGTGAGCCACAACTATTGAGCCTATGTGCCACAACTACTGAAGCCCATGTGCCTAGAGCCCGTGCTCCAAAACAAAAGAAGCCACTAAAAGGAGAAGCGCACCACAACGAAGAGCAGCCCCTGCTCTCCACAACTAGAGAATGCCCGCATGCAGCAACGAAGACCCAATACAGCCAATAAATGAATAAATTTATTAAAAAAAAAAAAGAGAGAAACAATCAGAATTGAAAAATAATAAAATAACCACATATCAAAACTTTGGGAATAATGCTAATTCAATACATAGTGAGAATTTATGGCCTTCATTGCTTACATTAGAAAAGAACAGCTGAACATTAATGAACTCAGGATGAAATGTAAGTCAGAATAATAAAATAAACTGTAAGAAAGTAGGTGTAAACACAAACACAGCACAACTAAAAATATCAATTAAGCCAAAAGTGCTTCCTCAAAAAGAAGCTGGAAAGCTTTTCTATAAAAGGTCAGATAATAAATATTTTAGGCTTCACAGGCCAGTCTGTATTACAGCTACCCAACCCTACACTGTAGCTCAAAAGCAGCCACAGATAATACATAAAGAAACAGGCATGGCTGTATTCCAATAAAAGTTTATCTGCAAAATCAGGAACTGGGCTAGATTTTGCCCACAGGCTCTAGTTTACAGATCCCTGAAAAGATTAATATAAATGACAAACCTCTGGCAAGACTGATCAGGGAAAAACAAATATACAAACAATATTAGGTCTTAAAAACTATAAATAACTTTATGTCAGTAAGTTTGAAAACTCAGATGAAATGGACAAATTCTCAGAAAACTGTGACTTATCAAAAGTGACTCAAGAAGAAAGACTATCCTAATAGCCTTACAGTCCACTTTTTAAAATGATCAAAAGGAAGTGTCCAACATTTCTTTTCAAGTATTAGGTACTGAAATTGATCCACTTAAGCTGAGAGTTCGGAATACAGCATCATAGCTCACTAGTAGTATGTTCAGGTCTAAGAGGTTCCCAGATGTGGCATTCCCCCCCTCTCAAAACTAAGACTGTTGGGCTTCTCTGAAACACTCAGCCTTGCCTTCTCAAAACTACAGTGGTAACTGACCTAAACTTGACATCACCATGTATTCTATGGGCCTAGGTCCTTATCTTAGTAACCTGCTTATTAGCACTCCAGTTCCTGTAGCATTTCCACCAGGTCTACAAGGTACCCACTAACTCCACATTCCTCTCTTCTTCCCCTTCCTATCTTTGAGTTCCAGAGCTCTTCGGCTGAAGGTTGCTATCTGCTGACAAATATTCTATAATGCCGACTAGTTTATGTGCTTATATTTCTGAATATTACAAGCCCCTACATTCTCCATGGCCTTGCTATTCTCAATTTCAGTTCCTCTCTTCATCCATTCATTGCTTCAAGATTTGATACACAGTGTTTACCTAGTTTACCATATACTGTCAACACACCTTTGTACAGATGGAACTCTGCCTGCCTGGACTTCTCTCTAGTACTGCTTCTCGGTTTGTCCCTTAGCACCTGCCCCACAGCAATAACTAGTGAGGTTCTAGGCCTCAGCCCCTCACACTATCTTCATGGTCTAACTCCTACGACCAGGTCACACCTAGCCATGTCTTAAGACAATCACTAATTCTCTAGCTTAGAAACAGTGTTTATAACAATGATTCACTCTACAATTCTTTATTGTAAAATGTGAAGAATTATACATTTTACGATGTATACTTGGAAACAAGTATAAAAATGCATATAATAAGAACTTTATATACTTGTGAGTTGAAGAAATTTTTTCAGGTATAGATAACTTCCTGATTTTCATCTACTCGTGACCTATTTATATGTCTTGAAAGATTGAAAGAATAGTGTTCACAGTGTTTATATGAAGAAAACACTCAGAAATACTACCAAAAGTGATTTAAGAATAAGTCATATATTTCCTTATTTAGAAATTAAGGACAAACTAGTAACATTCTTTAATCTTAGGAATTTAGAAAAACTCAAAAATCTTTCTCTCATTTTAAATAGTCAAAAGAAAAAATGTGAAATTATCACAATACCTAAAAGGTACACTTAATACCATCTTTCAATTCCCTTAGGATTTCATAATTTCTACCAAACTCCTGGATGGTTACTAGTTTGAAGAAAGTGTCCTGATTCATAAACTTCTATCCTAAACTATATTGTCAGACTAGATTCACATACTTGAGTTATAAATAATAAGCGGTCTAAGTTAAGTTTCAAAAACACAAGCTACATTTTCCAAATCCCCCACCCCCACACCTCAGTCACTAGCATTCATTTTGACTGTTCCCTTATTTTGGGAAACCCACAATGGTCTCATTACTTAAATACCACCTGTGCCTATTTATCCAAAGAAGCAAAGAGCCCCTTAGCAAAAGCCAAGTGTGAAGTAATTAATTTTGAATTTTTAAAAAGTAGTTTAGGATTTTTTTTAAGTGAGATTGATAGGGTTTATTAAAGTCATCTCTTTAACATACTTTTGCTTTAGTAAAAATACAGGTCCTTGACTCAACTGTGTTTCATCTGCTATGTTTTAAAAATTATATGAAAACTGGGTTAAAACATGATCCTAAAACTGCCAACATGTTTCGCCCTTTGTTTCCTATTACTGACAACCTTTTGGGAGATTCCCTTATTGGTTCATAGGCAATAAAAGTGTCAAAGTGTATCCAAATTTTAATGCTACCTGTATTTTCCACATCTGCTCATAAGTTCTTGTGAGTCCATTATTGTATGGCAACAATACATAACAATTACAAAAGGACATGCCCAAAATAGATCAAATCACAGAATCCCTGTGACTAATTGTGCTAGCCTATTCTCTGATACTAAGCACCAGTATCCATTCGTGTCTAAAATAATTTATTTTAAAATATCAGATGGTGAAATTGCTGAAAACAAGATTAATATACAAAAATCGGCTAGTGATAGTAATTTTAAAAAGTGGGAAAGATTTCATTTACAGTTATATACCTTTTATATCTTACATATTTGTGTATCTATATAAGCAAAATAAATGTAAATATGTATATGATACAGACATCTAATATACATATATATAATACACAGTATTTGACCTAACAAGAAATGTGCAAAACCTAAAAAAGAACTAAAAAATTACGGAGGAATATAAAAGATCTAAGTAAATGTATATACTATATTACTGTATGGGAATTTTCATTATTGTAAACATATCACTTTTTCCTAAATTAATCTATACCTTTAAGGCACTGCTAATCAAAACACCGACAAAAATTCTGGGGAAATTTGACAAATGCATTAAAAATTTCATTTGGAAGGAGAAATGTATAAGACTACCTAAAAAAAACAGAAGCTGCAAAAGGATACTACTGAAGGGGCACTTGTTTTTCCATATATTAAAATATATTATTTAGCTACAGTAATTAACTTTATACTGGTGAAGGAATAGAGAACTAGACAAATGAAATCACACAGGACAAGATCAATGAATATTACTATATAAAATTAAACTTCCATATGGTAACCAGTCTGAGAGGTCAAAGGACAAATGATAATCTGGGAAAATGTTTACAACATAAGACAAAAGGTTAATATCCTTAAAATATAAAAAGTTCTTACCAATATTTTAAAGATAAGACAAACAACCCCAACATTAAAACAAAGGGTATGAATATAATAAAACTGGATGTCTGTTAAACTATGAAAAGATACTCATCCTCACTAAGGAAAGTTAATCTGAGCAATGAAAATTTTTCATCTCTTAGACTGACAAAGATTAAAAATGATAAATGCAATATTAGCAAGACAGTAGAAAAATGGACACTTGCATATAATGATAGTGAAAATGTAAACTGTTGCAGCTTTTTTAGAAGGCAATTTAGCAGTATCTACTAAAATATTAAATCTACATATTCTTTGATTCCATAATTTTAAATGTTGGACTCTATTCTATAGGAAAACATACAAAAGTCTGTAAAGGTATATATGTATAATGTTCACGTCCCACCATATATAAAATTCGAGAAATGGAAACTGAAGTGACATCAAAAAGTGAATGGTTAAGATAAATAACAGCACATTCATACTGTGGAATATAATGTAACCCATAAATGAATAAGGTAGCTCTATATGTAATCACTTGAAAAATATATCTAATAGTATATTGTACTTTGAGTATATTGATAAGTTTGAAAAAAAATTTGGAGAACAGTCAGCAAAATATGATCCCACATTTGTATACGTAAAGAAAAGTATCTGGATGTTTACAGATTCAATTACTTCACATCCTTTTATAATGACTGAATACTTTTTCAATAAGTACATACTATTTTTTTGTGTTAAAGTACAAGTCTGGGGGAAAAGATCTAATGTTTCTAACATGAACTACTGCATTCAACTGAACATTTTTTTCAAGGAGAATTCCTCTCTTCTAACAGATAAATGGCTATAAATTTTACCTGTGAAATAGCTTTTTAAACTTTTGAAATGCATTTATTTTTTCAAGCATTTATTGGGTACATTAGATTCTGAGGATATAAAAATGAATGAGACATTATCTCTGCCTTGAAGAATCCCAAAGTATACTGTGAGGGACAGACCAGTATATAA